>NW_006799951.1:2595257-2642992 GCF_000485575.1 Poecilia formosa
TAGTTTAGGCCGAGTAAAAATGTACTCCAACTCTTGTGCACTAAATGTTTTACTCAGTGCTATGGTTCTATTTTACTTTTTCTCTGAAAATGGAAAGCCCAAAAATTAAGCTAAATATCACTTTCAATGTTTGAACAACACAAGGCTGAGGCACAGGGAAACGATACAGCTCATGTCATCTCTACAAAAGATAGCTTGTGTGATGTGTCAACTACTCCACAATGGACTTTACTCTGGAAGGCTGCAGAATAAAATAGAAATATCCTTTATTGTCCCACAAAGGGGACATTTCTGTGCAACTGCAAAGTGACAGAAAATTAAAGCAGGTAGACTCACAAAGATAGAATATAGCATATATAAAAACACAAAGTAGCATGATAAATTTTCAATAGCTATGTTATTTCAGTGGAACAACATTTTTAAACAACAAAAAAAAAGTGCCAAGAGATGAGACTTTCAGTTGTTTCTACTGCTGCTTTTTTTTTTTTTTTTTTTACTCGGTTGCTAGACATCTACATTTTAGATTTAAAGAACTTTTGGTGCTGTTTTATGTTCAAAGCAGAAATGCAAAAAAATAATAATAATTAAAAAAATGAAAACAATAACAACAAAAAAAGACAGCTAAGCATCCTGCCAAAAGTTGCAAAAGAGTGATAATTCCACAACAGGAAATCCAGACTTACAAATTCAATGCATCAGTCATGGTCACCCCACAGGAAAGCACTGTAGTTAAAGTAATGTCCAGCTTGAAAGGGGTCCCATAAAACTACTAATAAATTTTCTGATTCAGGAGAAAATGAAGAGGGAACAAAAGAGCCATTAACTTGTATATCTGACAGACAGGCACCCAATTAACTAAAACCTTTCGGTTTTCAACAACTGTCTTTAAATTAAGTCATGCTACTGATGGACATTAACTAGCGACATTTGCTAAGTATGACCTAGATTAGTTACATTAGCTGAATACAATACAAGTGATGGTTTTGCCTTTGCCTTTCACATTTTAAAATTAAATATTATGGCATTATGAAAATATTTAATGGCTGTCCAAATAAAATCTAGCAGTTTTGAATTTCGGACATATTTGTAACATCTATTTGCTGCTAAAGTTAACCTCACATGCAATCTTGTCAACTCCCTTAGTAAAGTCTAATACTGATTGTCCAGTGTCTTCAAGATAAATTATAACATAAGCAGAAATTATTCTTTTCAGTGTGGATGACTTGGTCCATCTTTTTTTTTTTATCTTCAGCTGAATCTATGCTGTGAACATATCATTCACATTCTTTTTTTTTTTTTTAATCTTCAGCTGAATCTATGCTGTGAACATATCATTCACATTCTCATTAATGAAATCTGACTTAGAAAAAAATGAAAAATTAGGAATGCTTTTAGCTGTGGAAGACTGGATTACAGCAAAGCACTTTTTCTCAAATTATCAAAACATTGTTTTAATAACCAGAATCCAGGTGCTTGGTCTTTAACCAACATAAAAAGATTTGAACACATTTCTCCCAAACTAAAATCTTTCCTTTGGCTTTAAATTAAACAAAGATTTTAAAAATACTTGTTTTTGTTTAGGAAGTTTTACATGTTAATTCATACACTCCTGAGATCCACAGGCACGTCTCTTTTCCAAAGTTTTATCTAGATTCATGTCCTTTCTCTGTTTTGGGGGAAAATTATCTGCATGTGATCTTTTGTATAATCTACAACTGTGGTCTTAGTTGTTTTTTCTATTCTCACAAAATACACTCCATTACATGAAATGGACTATGAAAAAGGCTGACTTGACAAACTTTAGATTTAAAGAAAAAACTAAGCGAGAAACAAAAACCGCTTTGTTTCCGTACTTCTTCTCCCTTTGCCTTTTTCTGTTTTACAATTCCCTTTATTCAGTCCCGTCATTTCATTCTCTCTTCTGTCTCATCTTCTCATTAACACTTCTGCCCTGTTGGCGCTTTGTCTCTTCTCTCTCTCTCTCTCTCTCTTTCTCTCTCTCTCCTTTCTACGAAGCTGAGTGGTGACCCTTTTCTTTTTCTCGGTTCACCCCCCCACATCCTTCACCACTTCTAATAAACAATGTGTCAGATGTACTAAAGTAACAGGAGGGCAGAAGACATCCAATTAAAAACACAATGCATTAATATTTCTCACCTCCCCCTCTCTGCCATTTCCCGAAGCCCTTCAGATTATATAACAGCTCGGTGTCAGGGGAGCCAGCCTGTGGAGGACAAGTTGAGGGGGTCTTTGCCGACGATGCGGCTCACCAACTCCGGACTTTCCCCAGCAGCTTGCGTACCACCCCTCCCTGCTCCACCTCGTCCTCCTTCCCCTTCCACCCACCCACAAGCCCACCCCTCTCTCTGCTCTTCCCACATGCACACACACACACACACACACACACACACACACACACACACACACGCATGCACGCATACACGCACTGAATCTTCAATGCACAGGGATTGCAGCAACAGCAGCAATGTGAGGTGGAAATCTCCGCTGCGTGTGTGAGTGCCTGTTCCTGGTGAGTGCGGGGACGAGAGTGGATGAGTGTCAGTGATGCTTGAATAAGGTGTTTGAGGGAGAGCAGAGGGGGGGGAGGGGAGAGGAGGAGATTGGAGTAAAAAGGCAAGAGGAAGAAAGGGGGGGATATATCACTGTGCATTGGAGACGATGTCTGTCTGCTTTTCCTCCTCTCCCTTCTCGATAACCTGAATCTTTGCCGGATGTGCTACAACTACTCCAGCTGTCACTGCACTGGCTGCCTCTCTCTCGGTCCTCCCCTACCCTGCGAGCACTGCTCCAGAGGCTGGACGGCACCCTGTAAATTCATGGATGAGCAACGGATCTACAGGGGATCTGAGCTTTCTTGTCCTTTTCACCTTTGATCAGTTTTCCAAGGTAAGACACTTTCTTGCATGCATTTGTGGGATTTGCACACATATTCTTGTGCACTGCAGTAAGAGTTATTTGCTCTGACTACCAAAATTGCAACTCGATGAAAGTGTAAAGGAGAAGCATCCATAATAATTTAACAGATTTCTGCTAAACTCACTGCATATGCTCAATTTTTGTGACAAATCTTGTTGCAAGAGGAATGCTTGCAGAAAGACATTTAAAAGATTAAACAGATACTCTCAAAAGACAAAGACAGGTTTAGATTTTTCCTTCACAGTCAAATGAGGAAAAATGATGAGTGTCGGAGTCATTTGACTTTGATTCATATCAACTCAACATGATGCATGTCTTTGTAGCTGCTGACAGACCTGCAGCATCTGAGGCAAAAGCTGATTATCGAGATTGCTATACTTGTGGATTGCCAGGGCTTGACACAGAAGAACATTGATGAGAGCTCACTAATAGACTATTGTGTATTCAACTGTAGCAGACAGAGGATGTACTGTAGGAGAAACCCTCCAACCCCCCTTTTTTTTACATCAAGTTCTGTGAACTACATAAATCACCTGGTGTAATTTTTGAGCTCAAATGTGATGAAAGCTGGTTTCAGACTTATCATGGCTAATATGTTTGATCCGGAGGACTCTAGGGTACAGCATTACACACAGGGCTGCACTTGTCTTAGGTCTCAGCTGTTACTGCCACCCAAAACCCCTCTGCTTTTTGCAGGTCATTCCTTTACTACCTAATATCATGCAGTTTTATGGTGCCACTCTCCTATTCTCCTTTCCTTAGTATGATTTTGCTAAATGTTTGCTAAAATCATTTCTCATATCTAAATTTTGAGCCGACTCTCCTAAAGGATCTATTTCACAGTCTGTGCTCTCATTCAAGACTAAGGAGATTGAAGCTTCTTTCATCGAGGTCCCCCATAATGGATACTGCAACTCGGTGATAAATGTTTAAAGCTAATAAAGTCATAAAGCAAACTTTCACAGGTCTTACTCGCGGCCCAGATAGATACATATAGCTCTAAGCAACAGCTGGAATGAAGATGATGTGCATGTCTTCTCTTAAAGCCACAGTTGGCACTGTTTTGAACTGAGCATGTAGGGGAAAATACATCACTGCAACGGGCGCAATCTAATCGCTGCACAAACCCCACACTGGGGCAACTATGCAAAACGTAGTACGTGCTGATCATGTACAAGAGAAGGAGGGAATACGATGCACTCTGTCATCAGATTCCTTAAATTGCCCGTCTGGTGAAAGGAGAAATTAATGCAAAAAAAAAGTAAACTAAAGATTCCCTCTGCAAAGACGAGTCATTGCACAGCAGAATGCATATTGGATGATTTGCATGATGACAAAGAAGCATTCTCCATTTGAATAAGCAAATGTCTTAAAGCATTTTTCTAAGACAATGAACTGAAACACTCAAGACTGAGTCGTGCTTACAAAGCGCTCAGCATGCCGTGAGAATATTAAGAAGCGTACGGCCACCATCGTTACTTAACCATTAATGAGAGTGGCTAGACAGTGCTATCATATGTAGATACCCTAGTGATACAGTTCGGTATTTATTATGTTGATGCAACCAGACAGGAATACAAGCCGAACCAAGCGAAGCTGCATCAATTTTCTCTGGTTCGTGATGAGGAAGAAATCATGAGTCAGCACTGTTGCAGGCTCGCTATTGCATTGAAAATTGATCCAAGCCAACACTAAATGTCCTCATAAACAGATATGTTTCTACAGCATTCTGGCCACGGTAATGGATGACGTTGCTGTGGCTAAAGATGCTTTATTACCCTAAGCACACACACATACACACACACATATTCAGCACTGCAGTTTGAAGAACTGAGGGGCAATTGGAGCAGACAACGTGGTCTGTCAGGGTACATAAGGAGATTTCAGAGGATTACTTTTGCAATTTTAGACTCAATGCATTATTCATAATCCTTTGGATAGCTGGGGCCAAATCAGGGAAGGACCTCAGGTCATTAGCAGAGATCGCTTGCTGTGAGGAGGAGGAGGAGAAAAGAAGGCATCTGAGGAGGAAAAAAGGAAATTCTCTTCAAACAGTCTGACTCCATCCACGTCTCATAATAGTCTCTCACGCCTTCTCTGCATCTGACTTCCAACAATATTAACTCATTAAGGAGCTTTTCTTCTTTTCCTTTTTCTTGTTTCGTTGAACTGTCGATTAGCCTCTTTACGTGCAACATGGCTGCATAAGGAAATCGCGTGTGCTCAAAGAAGACTTCCTGCAGATGTGATTACCTTTTCAGTGGTGTGAGATTGGGGTTTCTGAGTGTGAAATAGTATGATCTCATGTGAATCAGCCTTGAACATTTTTTTTAATCTGAGCTACCACTTCAGCAAGCAACTTGACAAATCAAAGTGCATAGTAAGCAGCCATACCACGACAACAAAATTAATCTGCTCCGTATTTCAAAACCACTGAATGTAAAGTCATGGGACCCCATATTGTTTTTGCATGATGAGCATGAGCTGGTCCATTTGTTTTATTGCAGTTCCTGAAGTTTGGCTACAATTGGGACTAACAGTTGCCTTCGTGCAAAAGTAATCTCATGTTTTAAAATATTTTCACATTTTGTTCCATCAGAACCACAATACGTTATGCATATATTGGGATCTTTTGTAACAGAGCAACATCAAATTGTGCATAATTGCTAAATTACACGTGTGAATTAATCCTTTTTAGAACCACCCTTCACTGCAGGTATGCTTTCAATTGCTTTACACATTTAAATGAATGTTTATTGTGAATTTTTATTTTCAAAATGCCTCAAGCTTAGTCAGCTTGGATGCCTCTGAGTTTCAGATTTGAAGTGTTGTGCTAGAAGAAGTCACGTCTCAGCTCTGATGAACTATAAATAACTGTTTAGGGTAATTATTTATAAAACTAGTAAATTAGTTTGAAACGACGACATCGGGGCACCATCAAGAAAACCATAGCCAATAGTTCAGTGGCAGTTGTTGTTTATGAATAACTTACGGATGAGGCTTAGTTTTTTAAAACATGAAAGATACTACACACACACACACACACACACACACACACACACATATATATATATATATATATATATATGTGTGTGTGTGTGTGTGTGTGTGTGTGTGTTTAAACTTATGTTTAAACTTATGTAGTAACATAAGTTTATTTAAAAATAATTCAACCTTACAGTTAAATAGTTTGTTGAACAAAGTCGTTAAGCTAGTGAGAAAATAACATGCTAAAACCTCTAAGGAAAAAAAAATCTAAAAATATAACCTATGTAATGATGTAATGATGTCACACTTCACTGTGAATGGCATATATTGAGGGACCAGATTTTGTTTATGAGGAATGTGGAGTGTCTTTATTTATTATAACGAATTAACCGTCATTTACACCAAAATATGTTGTGTATTCTTCACACAACACTAGAAATATATAATGAATATAACATGAAATAACCCATAGAATAATTTATAGTAATACCACAATGTGCTATAAATATGTATGCTTAAACGCCATGGTATTGCATTAAAGAGTTTTGTCGGTGAGGCCAATTAGCTCTAGATTAATTTAAGAATGTAGATTGACCAGAAATCAATCTTACAGCTAACTACAGAGAGGGTTTATTTGCTTCCTGTCAATAATTCAACAACTGACACTTTAATTAAGCCCAGATGTTTAGCCTACCAACTCCTTGTTCTACACTTTGCATCATACAGATGTTCTGGACTCTCAACTATTGAGAAACAATTGCTTGGACTCTGTTAAGGTTTTAAATTTTACCCTGTGGCTAACGTTTGGCCATGGCATATCTAATGCGCCTGCTCAACGCTATGAAACTTGCTGGGAATTGCCTACGAGGTAAACAACCATCCCACACTGTGAAGCGAGAGGTGCTAAACTGAACCATTAACGTTAATTCAATATTTGGAAGCCTGGCCAGTATAATAACCAGGCTAATAGAGTGTGCAACAACTGTGCTTTTCATAGATTCTCCCACATAAGCTGTGGATCTCTGCAGCTCCTCCAGAGAAATTATGCATCTTGTGGTTACTTCTCTTATTAATGGTGTCTTTTCTGGACCTGGAATAGATGGACACCAATAATGCATCTGTAGGTTTGCCGTTGGTCCGAATTCATTACATTTTGACATGATGGATTAAAGTGTGCTTTGTAGTAAGTTCAAAGCTTAGGGCGACCTCACACTGCTTTCAACTTCCCAACTGAACCTTCTGGTTTTTTTCTTTGGTCTTTTTTACGATCTTCAAACAAACCTCTGAGATCTTCACTGAACACCTCTATTTCTACTCAGACTAACTTACCCTGAGATTGTTGACTGACGGCAACTGGCTGAATAGCATTGTTTTAAGGGCGTCAAAGAAAAGGAAGACAAATACGTATGCATACCACACTATTGAGATCGTTATTTGCAAACACTGTGGATCCTATGTGGCACTTTTCATTCTCTTCACAGTTTTGTGTAGCATAAGTTTGTGGTTGCCAAATGATAAAACGTAAAAAATAAGTTTTGGGAACATCAGTGTTCTTTCAAGACACACTATATATATATATATATATATATATATATATATATATATATATATATATATATATAATATATATACATACGGTGCCTTCAAATGTCCGAGCTAAGAGTTGGGTTGGCATGGGCAGATTGCACGGTGATCCACAAGGCAGGCGTCCTGCAAAAAGTACAGCCCCCTGCCTTTTGTTATCTGCTCCGGTTCTGCTTTTGAGTGTGTTTATGCCTAGTGTGAGCGGGCGCACCTTGAGATGCCGGGAAAGGTGTCTCTTTGAAAAGGTGACTACAAGGCCCACACACCAACATTTCCTTTTCGTTTTCTTCCCTCTCTCATAGTCAGAGCTGGCATATGAAGAAAAAAAAAAGAAAAAACACCCACACATAAATACAAAAGCAACAGAGTTACAAAGAACAAAGTCAGTTTGGACAACATCAAAGAGCGTGCATCCTTTTAAAACGATCCTGACTAAGCAGTTTCTTTGTAAATGTCCCGCATATTAGAAATTAACATTATGGCAATCTAGTCGTCTTTTTATAACTTTCTAAGAGATGGTAAAATGGGCAGTAAGGAAAACATCTCTTCGGTGTCAGTGTCTCATCAGAACAATCACATTGATGGATTTACATGTCGCGGGATGATAGAACATAATTACTTTCGGGGGAGCAGCAGCACCATGAATAGCTGGCTTTTGTGTGGTTATAAATGATTCATTGGGGTTTATTTATCGCGTGCTGTCTTGTCATATGAAAATGATTAACCAGCTCTTTCGGGTGTTTCCCTTCAACCATATCAGACATCATTTCATTTCCTCATACTGCTTGATATATTTCATGCACTTGAAATAGGAAATACTTCATACCAGCTGAGTCAGAAATTTTTATTTTTGATTTTTTTTAGGTATGGGTGACAGCAAAAAAAAAAAAAAAAAAAAAAAAAAAAAAAAAACTTCTCAGAATTGTCTATGAGTGGCTTTTTGTAGTTATTTTATGATACCAAATGTGTTGATGATTTATTGTTATCGCTCTGAAGTTCTACAACTTTTACTTTTGTTTGACCTTAAGTTATGCAGGTTATGTCCTACTGAGAAAATTAATTCTCAGCTACAGGAGCAATATGTTCCAACATTGTATGTAATCATAAAAGTTATATACAAAGCAACAGTAGAAAAATGTCAAAATGTGTAAGATAATAATTAATTGTGACGCAATGGTCAAGCAAAAGCATGGTATTTTTAACCTGTATATTAAGTTGGCACCAAACGAATCAGACAGTTTAGTTTTCTTTTTGGAGATGAGTCCATGCTCATGGTGCAGAGAAAGAGAAAACTGCCTTCCCCCTATGTTGTACAGACTGAAGGAACACAGAGAGTGATGGTATCTTGGGATAGGAGTGCAGCTTGCCAGTAATTGATTTGTAAATAAAAGTGTACCAATGGAAACTGCATGTCAATAGACATGGCAAAATAACTAAAGAATACAAAGTGCAATGATGAATAACATGTTGAGATCCAATTATTTAGCGTAGTGCCTCACGCTAATCCAATAACTGAAGAAGATGGAAGCATTCACATGTAAAATGTCTCCATAGTCTAAAAGAGGCAGAAATGTTTGAGTAACAAGTTGATTCCTTGCATTAAAGAAGAAAACATGACCCGTCGATGTAAAAGAAACCCAGTTTTCGTCTCTGTTTTTTCAAATGATTCTCAGCATGAGCTTTAAAATGTAGATTTTCATCAATTACGATGCTCAACTGTTTTTAAGAAGACACAAGGTCAATAAAGGAATCGTTTGAGCATCAAATACGGGGTACGACAGCAGGCAAGTTTTTTTTTTTTCTTTTGCAAAATTCAGAATATGTTTACCATTAGGCTTTCTATGTTGCTTTAAAAGGATTTTAATATTCTAAAAAAATATATCAGTCTGTCTGCTACCTATCTACAAGTTATTAGTATTGCATGGTTTCCAATACTTTTGTGACTGTGCACTACTTATGAGCGATGATTTCTTTTAGACAGTGGCACATATTTTGTTCTTCTGGAGTTTCTGGACACTCATCTTTGCTCCAACAAAGGGTTAACTGGGTTTCAAAAAGCTACTATGACACCCAAACATTACAGCACCCACCATGCATAGCTTTATCTTTTAGCGTTGAATAATTTTATGACTTTGGCATACTTGTCTGCAAAAAAACACACATTTTGGATATTTTTGTAGCTTTTCTGTTTGAGGAGTTTACCAAAGTGCTCAGCTAATGTTTGCTTCCTACCTCTTTGATAATTCAGCTCAGTTTTCTACACGATTCGTTAACTGTGTGTAAAGACAACTGACTTACACAAGAGCTTTTTCTTGCTCCATGATGCAATTGCTTTTGTCTAAAAGAATTGCAATTACAGGAGCTTGCAGTGCTGTCTTCAGGTCACTTCCGCTCGGAAGTCAGGTTGGCCTCAGCTGACCGTAACCTTGAAATCTGCATCTGGATCTGAATCTGGAGCAAAAAAGATGATAGTGACCTGCCACAGCTGCTTATGTGGCCCTCAAGGCTGTAGAGGGTCACAAAAATAGAACTTGAAGATAACTATCGTGTGCTTAAGTATTATTTTACTAGTCAAATTAAATCAGTTCTTATTTGTATAGTGTCAAATCATATCAGTGTTCAATAATATTTAATTTTAAGAAGTGCTCATTAAATGAAGAGAAAGCTATAATATTTTTAACAGTTTAATAGGTGTGTTTATTATTACATTCTTGAGGACAGTCATTATCTTGGTTTGGCCCAAAAAGGAAAATGAGTTTGACACTAAAGATGTAGATTGAGCTTTGCTGTGTTTTTTTTTAGTGTTATATGTTATTTTTTGTTTTGTTTTTGTATAACTTAGCAATGTACTTTAGCACTGAAATGTCAACACATTCCTAGACGTTCAGCATAAACTAAAGTAACTTGTATTTCGGGAAATAGATTCATGAATAATGCACTTGAGTTTTAGCTCTTTATCACGCTCCATTAACAGATATATGAGCCTTTAAACATGTTACTTTTTTTTATTGTAATAAATAAATAATGTTTTGGGTGCTGGGGAGTAGCTCTTTGTTGCTAAGTGTTTCTTAATCTTTCCAATTGATCCGTATATTTTCTTGTTCGTTCTTTTTAATTTTTAATTCTTTTTTTTTTTTTTTACATTTATTAAGGTCATTTCATTCATCCAGCTCCCTTTAAAATGTGATCACTGAGCATGCACCGTTCATATTTTGTGTCTAGTTTTTGACCTCACCACTCCACTCAGCACAGCTGAGGTCCTGGGAGTGATGATAATAAATTTCCCCTCGGGGACTTTCAGCGCCTACAGGTGGATACAGATGGAGGAGCTCAACACCAGTTATTATTGTAGAGCGTAGCATGTGTGGGCCACAGCTGCTCCGAGGCCATTTCTTCTGCTGGCGGGTTCCTGAAACCACAGGAGGAATATATTATATAGTAAACACCTTTAGCTAGGAGGCTAAGCACCAAGCACCCTCCAGCCATTTCTTAGCAAAACACCTCGAACCACTATGGTGGATATACCATTAGAAAGCTCAACGTAGCAGCTCACAAGGCTGCTACGCAAGGTTTATTGAAAAGCAAGTGGATGCTGGAGTGAAATGTAAGCAATAGGTGGCTGATTGTACTGTAGCACAGCGGTGAGAAGTAATTCAGATGCATCTAAGATATAAAAAGCAGCAAAGCAAAACTTCTTATAAGCTCCTAGATTTGAGTCTGAACGTTTATCTAATGTGTTCCCTCACGTACATTTCATGTGAAGATATATATATATATATATATTTTTTTTTTTTTTTCAGGTCAATGTCACATTAAATCATGAAGTAATTGGTACACCATTACTTCAGAGAGGTCAGGTTTTACAGTGATCCAGCAGGGATCCCCACAGACCACATCATCAGAGTCAGACATGTAAATACTGCTCTTTCACCACAGCATTAATAAGTAAAATAAGCGTGTCACAGTCTAATCACATTCAAAAGCTAAATTATTCACTTTGGCGGTGCTATGAATTAATGATACACTGAAGCACACATAGCAATACCTGCTCATACTGCATGTTATCTTAACAGCTAACGGATTTAGCGGTATTAGACAGCGTTAGCAGCCAACGCTCCTCCTAACCCGAGTTGTGCATAGGAGTCTATAAACTGTTTTTAAATAACGGCAGAACCAGCGCGGATGGCAGGGTGGAGGAAATTATTATTCCAGAAAGGTCTCGAAGCAAATCATCAAACAGTTGGCAAGAAAGCTACATTGTGAGATGCCACTGCATGGGCAAAGGCTATAAGTACAACAATGCCAGCGGTGAAGAGAAAAACTCTTTTCTCTCTGTTTTGTGTTCCCATAAAAACATGGTGGAAACTAAAAATGATGTGGATGATCAAATGCATTTAGGTTTACGTCTTAGGTCAGACTGACTTCTTTCCATGAGCAGCTCTGTGTGATAGACCAACATAAATGCATGTATGGCTGGAAAAATGACAGATGTCCATTTTTAAAAATGCTTTACAAATAGATATTTTAAATGTGTGGCATGCATACGTATTGTGTATGCTGTCTTTACTGTGTTTTTCTGAATACGTTTTCATTAAAATACATTAAAATTTGTGGTTTCAACAAGACGTGGAAAGGTTTTTTGAAGTGATGACATGTAAGCATCCAATACAAAAAAAAAAAACAGATGCATCTAGCAAAAAATTGCTGTGGTGCCAAAAGTCTCTTGTTCCAAAAGACACCAAAATTTATAATATAAAGAGGCGTATGAAGAGGAAACAAAATAAGGACAAACTCTGGTTTTACCGAGTGTGTTCAGCTGTAAACTTCAAGGCTTCTTACTTAGTTTGTCTTTGTTCCATAAAACCATGAACATATGTTCCCTCTATTTTACGAAAAGATACATTTTTGCTTCTGAAGTAACATGCAACACTCAAACTACTTTTTCTTCTTATTTCAGGAAATATGGTGAGCAAAGAGGACACCACATGCATTGTTTTGTCAAATTCAGATGATTCAGACTCAGACGAGGGACCGTCACACACATCGCACTCTGGACCAGATTCAAGCGGACAAGAGGTGAAAAAGAGAAACAAGGCCTTACAAGTACGTTTCAAAGATATCTGTGAAGCTCAAAAAGAGCAGCGGGGAAGACATTCAAGGTCTATTTCCTGCAAGGTAACACACAGGAAGTACATGACCATGCCGGCTAGGCGCTCGATTCCGAATGTGACCAGGAGCACTGGTGTCCAGACCTCACCAGACCTCACTAAGCGATACAAAACATTTCCTTTGGAGAGGAAAAAAGGGCACACGTTTAAACATACAGCCATGGTGGAAGATTACAGACGAGAAAACAATGGTTTTCTGAGTGACATAAAGACAGCGGGAGACGATGGGCAGCCGGTTGGAGAATCCTCCAAGTATAAGGGTAAGATTATAGGACAGACAAAAGCCCTGCTTCATCACACGGATGACAGCAGCGGCACCGAGGATTTGCTGTCGAGTGCCAACTGTGTGGATGGACCTTTGTGTCCAGACTCCTCACGTTTTACGGAAGAGGGACATTCGAGTGAGCAGTCTTCTAAAAATGAACCGGAGTACCAAGTGTGTGGGAAGTGGACTAAACACAAAGGATTATTCAAAGACGACACTGACCCTGGTTCATCCTCAAAGCGCCAGCTGGGGGACTCTGAGTTCTCAGAACACAAGCCAAAGAGCACGGGCCCTGTAGCGTGGAACTCTCTGACACAAGTGGAGGCCATAGGAAGTCCCTCGGTGAGCTGTAAACGGAAAAAGGGTCCACAGCTGAATGAGCGGCAGTCGCAGACTTTTCCTCATAGCGTTAAATGCTCTGTGCAGTCGCAAGGGAAGTGTCGGACGAGGCATGCGTCAGCTTCCTCTAAACTGCAGAGAACTGCTGAGGGGGATGAGAGCTTTCCACCAGGAGGCATACAAGCTCCAGGCTTGGGGAGCAGCCAGGAGATAATACCCTTATCTGGAGACAAGGATATGAAAGCACAGCTGCAGGCCATGGAGAATCTCATCAGCTCAAGCCAGGAGACCATCAAGGTTCTTCTTGGAGTTATTCAGGAGCTGGAGAAAGGAGAAGCACAGAGGGAAGGGTAAGTATAGTGCAATTAACTGTGTAATTCTACACAAAAGCATCAGAGTACTGATTAAATTAAGTTCATGCAAATTCTGTGCAACGCACAGAGAATTTTTAAAGCAGGATCATACTGAAACGTTAAGGATTTACTGCTTACTTCTTATTGCCATGCACCACTGGAAATAAACATGATACCTCCAAGTCATTTCTGGTATCAAGACACAGAAAAGCATCAATCAAGACTTTCACAAGGGCACAAAACCCAACCGGGAAGCTTGTAAATGACACAGTATTTTCTCATCATGACTAATAACTGCGTAAACCGACATAATTAGAACTTGTTTCAGAAGAGAAAAATAAAGAATTATGTCACCGACTGCCCTTACAGAAAAATCCCAGGAATGTCACATGTAGAAATCGCATGAAAACCATGTGTAATGATTTGAGTCACTTTAAAAACCACATGTATAATTGTGGATTTGGAATGCTTCATGGTGGAAATTAAAAACGTGATGCCCATGGTTTTATATATTTCCATATGTGTACACTTGTATGAAATATGCAATCACGTCTCACATGACAGAATAAGAATTTCGTGGGATTTCCTGTAAGGGAATATTAGACCTGGATTATGGATGAATCTCAACTTTAATACATGCAAAAATGTATGTTTATATGACCACATCCCAGAGCCTATCTGCAGAGAATAACAAAAGGAAGTGGAAGGTAGCAGGAATATTTCAACCACCCAATAGCAAAAGGTCATATTTTACTGTATTATGGAAAACCAAGCAAAGAAGGCTTTTGAAAATATTTTTGTATCATGGCATGGTGAAACCTTCTCCCTGTCATGCCAGTCTTTAGTTGTCTAGCAGCTAATTCTACTTAAGTTAAATTTTACTTATCTTCAGAGTGATCTGTTTTATCTGTTTAATTTGCTACAAATTAAACATAAAACAAGATCTCTTGGTTTTTTGGCATTGTATCGAAGGATCTGCTCAAACTCAGCAGAGATTTTTGCCTGTAATCGCCGGAATGGCAATTCCAAAGATAACACTCATGATTCCCACTCCCTATCCCTTGGTCCTTCATTTTGTAAATGAAAACATTTTAATGATAAGATATTAAAACATACATTCCTTAAGAGAAAAGCAAGCTCAGCTTCTATTTCTCTTACTTTTGAATGTGCCCCTGAAAAACCACACTTTCTAAGGGCTAAAAGATTATTTCCCATAGTAGTTCCTGCAGTCCCATAAACCAGCTGGGATACTTCATCCCTAAGAAGCGCAGGGTTTAGAGACAATAATAAGGCACAAGCCTTAGGTGAGAATCTGTTTGGGTAGAGGTTTGAAGTCATAACTTTCAAAACTTCCCTTTGTAAAATATTTAAGTCAAAAAATAAAATAATAATAGTAATCTTTTTTTCACTCAGAAACTCAATGCTTGTGAATGCTGGATACAATGTGTGTTTGGGGTGCAGAAAAACACACAACAAACGTGAAATGCTACTCATGAACTTCAGCCAGCATTTTTTTTTTAATTTCAACACGTTTTATAAAGGCCAACGATGATGAATTTGCTAACAGTCGTCATCATGACTGTGATGTTTCACACAGTTACATCGTTTTTCACAGCATAGGTGCGTCTTTATGTTAGCGTTAGGGTCAGGGCTCAACCTGTTTTTTACTACATTGTAAAGCTGCAGTTGGATTTAAACCACTTTACTAAATTAATGTCACTGTTAGCTTCAAGGCTATATTAAATATTTTGAGCTACAGAAAAGATTAAACAGTTTGCATAAAAAAAAAGGATCGGTTTTAAACCCTACAAAAAGTAGCAATCAACATTTTTTTTACCTTACATGCAGGGATTTCTGGGGAAGCTAGATAAAATAAACTGCACCACTCTCCAATTAACTGGTGACGGGTGAGGCTTTCAGAATTGGGCTTTTTCTTTCCTTCCTGAGTTTTGTGTTGAACTTAGATTTTTGTTGGTTATTCAGGTTTTTAGTATTGGCTTCTTAGTCCTGATTCCCTGTCCATTTGTCACATGTGTCCTGGATCAGTGCATCTGTTTCTCATGTTTATAATAGCTCAGGTAAAATTCAATTTTTCCATTGTCCATTCATCATATTGTAATGGCTTCCTGCCTTCATTAACTTCTTTTTGTTCGAGAAGATGTTATACCTTATTTTGTTGATTCTGCTTTCAGGGCTCCTTTTGCTTTAATTTCTTTAGACATTGTTCACCACAACGGCCTCTGGAGATCTGATTATTTTTGCATGCTCATTTCTTTGACCTGTCCTGTTTTTGGCACACAGACCTAAAGATAATTTCAAAACCACATCAAAATGCAAGGTTGCAAAGACTGTAGTCTTTCCTACGATGAATACAGGCACTGCCCCACCGAGAAACATAAACGCAAAAGTCAAAAGGTTAAACATTATAAAAACGTTAGAATGAAACTCATCCCTCAAGAGAAATAGAGCAAAGAGGTTAGGCTGGTAAAATCAAAACAAAACACATAAAAAAAGAAAACAGCTGCATCAGCATTAATTCTTTTCAAAATCTAACATTTTCTGTGTAATGAAATGCTAAATGATTTAGTTTCTGGATTAATATTTAGCTTCAGAACCATGTTCTATGAAAGAAGCTTTAAATCTGCAGCTCATAGAGTCAATCATCCTCTGGGATTTACGAACACGTATTCTGGACATGGACGATTGGACGACATTCCACAGTACCTCTGCATTTCTTGGTTTTGGCTCAGAAACGGTGTGTTAGAAGCCAGCCCTCAGGTTTTCTATTGGATTAAAGTTCCAGAATTGGCCAGACCTCTACATATCATTAAGTCGTCAAGCTGCTGTTCACTTATTGGTGCGTTTGGAGTTGTTGTCTTGTTGAAACTCCCTTTTTCAAAGTAATTTCCTCATCAGCATAAGAAAACATGACCTATTCAAGTATTTAGATGTAGTTAAATTGATTTATGAGTCCTGATATACAACAAATACGCTTAAATACCAAATTGCTTTTAAATGATCTATTTGGCATTTGTAAGGAAAAAAAAAAAAGTAATCTCTTCAACGTTCAAACATTCATCTTTAGGCCTGACGAGGTTTTTTTTTAATTTATTTATTTTTGTCTGTTTTTGTTTTTTGGCAACTTGTAGCCGTTTCACTCCATGTTGGTTTTCAATAATTTTGCTTTTTGGGGGCTTCTTCACAAAAGCTCGGCTTCACTTTGCTATCTTCTAATCATTGCTCTAGATCAGTGTTTAACAACTTCAGTCCTCAGGGACTCATGCCCTGCATATTTTAGATATATCTCTGTTTCAGAACAACTGATTCAAATCATTGCATGTGTAACCAACTAGTGTAACTTACGAATAGATAAGTTGAGAAACTTAGATTTCAATGTTGAAGTTACAGTTAGTCTATCTTTCTAAGTTCAAAAAAGAGGATAATAAGTACAAACAACCATATTATCAAGAATGAACAGATTATTTAATACAACTTGAAACAGAATGTTACTGTACAGTTCTTTTTTTTCCCCAACATAAAGTGTCCACCTTTTTTATATCAGGCAGTGTATTTTCTTTTGGTTCAGATTCCTTATAGTTCAGTTCGTCCTTTGGAAGTTTTTTTTTTTTTTTAGTTCAGTAATTTAAGTCAGTCAGTCAAGTCTTTGTTAAATGGCCATGTGTTTCTTTGGATCCAAAATCTTATCTTATCCAGTGCAAAGTAGGCAGCGGATCCAGCAGTCCCAGGTCTTGGGTTGAAACCTGGAGCTCAGCAATCCAATCCAGGCCTGCGATGCTGTGCAGCTGGACAGTCTTCAAAGTTGAATGGGGTTCTAAAAAAAACCAACCTGCATATATATAGAACTTAATTAACTATTAAGTTTCAAAAGTATGCAAGAAGCAATAAATTCCATTCATCACAAAAATAATATTCAACTAATGGCAAGCTTGCAAAACAAACGTATCACACTGTATCCGACCTCTTAGTTTGTACATAACAAAAAATGCAATACAGTGAAAATCATCATTTTAATCTCACACATTTCTCCGATTGGTTTTATTTACGTTTCTCTGTTCTTCCTTGTCGGAATATATGAGCAGTAATGCCTGTGACGCCAGTTAGCATTAGCTTGATTTCGGTTGCAAAAACACGTTACAACACTCACCAGAGAAAATCACAGTAAAAATGTGTTTTACTGCCAGGGATCAGGTCACGGATCTTCTTTTCTCTTAACCGTTACCGGAATTAATCAAGAATTTATCTTATAGCATGCAGTAATTCGCACAACGTGCTACAGCCAGCTTCGGTTTTCTTCTTCTTCCAATAATTTTCTGCTGTCTAAACCAGAGTGTAACTCACAAGCCACCTGCTGGCGGTTTCTGGTATGACAAGAAAACTCAAAATGAAAATATAAACTGAATTGCTGGGAACATTAAATAACAAAACAAAATCCTACAGAAATAAAATACTACTAACAGTATCACACATATACATGTGGGTTACACATGCCATCAAGTACTGCAGGATCCTACTAATCATGCACTACTACTCCATCTGGCCGTAACTTTTTTTTGCCATACAGAAAGATAACTTTCACCAGAAACAACGCTTCATCAGGCTAATGAATTTGAAATGACAATATTTGAAGACAATTGGGTGTGTGCCACTGCAAACAGGATTGTCTCCTAGAACACTTCAAAATAAATCAGAAAAAAACATGTTTATGATCTGTACAGAAGTCGTGCAATTCCATTTTTGAAAAATGGACCAAAAAAAACAGTGGGCACATTTTTATTTTTTTATTTTTATTTTTTTTTTTGTCAGAGGAGGCCCCTTTTATGAAATATCATTAAAAAAAAAAAAAGCAAAATAGCAAACAACTGGTCCAACATAAAATTGTGAAAGCTTAATCAGCAAAAGGTGTCAAAGTCACTGGCAGTGGTTAAAAATATACGATGTCTCGAGAATCAGAAAAGGACAACCTCAAATTGTTCTTTAACTGAAACCGGAATATTAAGCAAGCAAGAATCAAACCAACATATCGTTGCAAAACTGCAAGAAAATATTTCTTATTTCCTGAAAGATAAAAGCATGACACTCTGTTGCAATTAGGGGAAGTGAGGACCTAACAAGGCTGTTGGGGAAACTTTAAATGACTGGCAAGATAGTTTTGCTTCTCGTCTGCTGTTTATGTTTTCACATCTTATCAGACTGGCATCCTGGGCATCAGAAACCTTTTTGAGCCCCTCATGATCTTCAAGGTATTCCTGAGTTTGTTTTACAAGGCCAAAAGCTGTTTTATTGGGAAAGAGGCTATCACAAAAGAAAACTGCATTTAGTTTGGTGATATTTCATAGTTACGCTTGAGTAAATACCAGAATACAGATTTTACAATCATAACATGAAAACCTGTCTAGTTGAATGTGTGAGTTGTGAAATTCCACATGAAGTGTACATATTTATATTTAAATTGTAGATTGGAAGCAAAGTTGAACTGAAGTGAAATTATTTGTATGCACAAACTTGACCACTAAAGCTGATTTTGATTTTGGTATTGTTAGCAATAACAGGTTACTTTTCTCCACATTGTCAGTTGACTGTAATCCTTCTCTAATACCCTAATCTCATTAAATGTGTGCTACATATTAAGAGTGAAATTTATATTGGCTAACTACATTTCTAGAACTTTGTTCACAGCCAGGCTCTTAAAGCAACACAAAAACAACATCTACAAAATCCCAACGAATCCAGGGCAAAATGTTATTTAAGTGTTACTCATTCCCACTGCAGAAGAAGGCACCCTGGTGCCACTGTGAGACTTTGTTTTAAAGGCCCAATTAGTGCGACCTCATAGCACTGCCTTTCATCTCTACAAAACTCTGCCAGCTTGTAGCATCTGCGGTCTGCGGTGTTAGGGCATTGTGAGCCGGCGTTGCTAGATTACCTTCTCTGGTACATTCACAAACCGTGTTTTCTGCTTTGACATGACTGGACAGTTGGATAGGCTTTTTTAAATCTCTGCTGTACTCTAAAACATCTTTCTGAAGTTAGCATTATATTTTATACGTTGGCCGACTTACTGCAGTGTCAGAACATCCTATACACCAAAGAAATTGATCACGAGAGAACAAAATTAACCTATTTTTATAGGAAATTCAGTTTTGAACATTGTCGGTCAGAGGCTGGTGATGTGACATTATTAGGTTTATGTAAAAACAACTCTTGGAGGGCTTTGACTGCAGTGCCAGAAGTTGATTGTTGATTTTCTTTTTTCTTTTTTTTAGCAATTGTCAAATATAAAATTTAAAATCTAAGGTATTTTATTGCAATTGTTTGTGAAAGAACAACACAGTAGTTCATAACTGGATCAAAACATACAAATCTGAAAACTGTGGTCATGTGTTCAGGCTCTTCTGATCTAATATACTTAGATAAAATCCATGAAGGGCTTTATTGGAGCAACACCTGTTAAAACCTGCAAAAGACTTGCAATAGGACAATGATCCAAAACACATAGACAGAGCTATGCTGGTTTAACTCGAAACATATGTACGTGGTAGAATGACCGGCTGAAAGCCGGTCGATACATACAGCAAAAGACTGGAACAGACGGCATTAGGTGGACTTAAGGATCACAGCCACACATGAATAGCTAAAACACACAAACAATTAAAAAAATAAGTTCTGTGTTTATACATATTTTTGTAGGGCAATACGTAGTTGCATTTAATCCTAAACTGATATTCTGGCTTGGTGTGTAGTAAAAAGGAAATGAAAAAGAATAGCAAGACAGGTTGTACTTTTTAAAGCCGCTGACTCATTCCTTATCACAGCTGCTCCCTAAAAACTCTGAATCTTAAATTCCCTGTGTGGCACGTTGCATGAACCCAGTGGGAACAAATGTTCTTAGTTAATGAGTAAAATCTCCAGATTCTAGACTAAAGGAAGTAAAAGTTCTCACGGTTTTACTGTAATAAGACTTATATTGATGAACCAGTCAAAGGGAAAGGTCATCTGTAGCCAAGCAGCTGCTGCGTACGAAATTTCAGACGGGAGCAAAACTTCATCTAAGTTTCCTCGGTTCAGGCCAGCATGGACGGTAGCTCTTGTAAAAACTGGGCTGTACAGAATATTTTATCCTTAACTGCACTGAACTGAAGACTGTCTGCACATAAAAAGCTGTTTTCATATGTGACCAGGAACAAGATCCAGATAGAGATTCTAAGCAAGTCTTTAAGAAGTAAAATTAATTTTTTTGTCATTTTTTTTACCAACATATCATACCGTCTATTCTATTGTTCTCCTTATTTTAGAGAAAAGGGTGCAATAAATATTTTGACATTTCTTTGCAGAAACCTTCTCGTTTGTCATTGTCTACTGTAGTCATTGCAGTGCTTGAGCAGAATTAAAAAAAAAATATCTGCAATTTACAGAAGAGTTCAGTAATTAGCTTTCAATCTTGTTTTAAATGTGCCTCTTTCAGTTGGTCCTGATTTTGTATCAAAAATGACTGGAGAAAAAAAAAAAGCCTCAGGAGCAAATTTAACAAGTGGTTAAATGTTGGGTGCGGATGCAGGCTGATGTTGCTTGATTATGACTAAAATCATAACAATTGTTTTGGTCAATTAACGAGAAGACAACATATGATTAATCAGTGTCTTTCTGTTGAGAACCAGATTTGGAAAAACAATCTTTCCTCAGTAATTTTGACTTTCTGCGAAATTTCTTTTTAAAGATTTGAAATATAAAGCTACTATTGATTGAAATGCTGGTAAATAATTCAGATGTGTGCCTGCTTCAACACACCTGAGGCAAATAATCAGGTCATTAGCAGGACTTTGGAGAATTTGGCTGCATGCCGAGGAGGTATTTCAGCCATTTGGATCAGTCACTGAGTGGTTTGATTAAGATGTAAATAACTTAAATCATAACCTTTAGCTTTATCTTCACCATAGTCTGGACTATCGTGCCTGATATTGCTTAGCCTTATGGATTTAATGGCAAAGTTAACAGATATTGATTGCTCTGGCACATCGAATCTTCAGCAAACAGCAGCTGACTATACTCACAGCACTATGTGATGGTGAAATTTCTTGTAGTTTTTAGTACAATGTCATTACCACTGGTCCATCACATGTCAGTGAATCAATAGTTGCTTCCCCCCCCTCTTCTTTTGTCATAAGACCAAAACTTTATGAAAGCAAGAAACTGATTAGGAGATTGGTGCTCACCATATGTTTCACATCTCCTTAAATTTAGTGAAGTCAGACTTTCTGGTCGAGGTTCTTTGTGATATCCCAAGAATAGGAAGCACAAGCAACCCATTTATTTGTTGCATGTTTCACTTCTTTTAGGATTTTCCTTAGAATTTTTTGGGTAAAAGTATGTCAATTACACTCAAGGTTTAATATGAGAAGTAAAACATGTGAAGGGGAAAACCAAATGAGGTTTTTATAGGGGCTATGTTCCTTGAAATATTATCAAAGATGGTACAAACAGATAGATAGATAGATAGATAGATAGATAGATGATAATTCTGCTACAAAAAATGTAAATTTACACTGCATTGCACTATAAATGAAACATGAAGGGCCACTCAAGATGGTGACCTTTGTTCTCACATTATGCAGTGCTCAGGCAGGCGGAGCAGCAGGTATGTGCAGGGGTGTGCACAGCGCAGCTCAAATCTTGAGGACAAACCGTGTCCCAGGACAGCTGATACGAACAAACACCTCAGCAGCAAATCATTCTGGTTTCAATTCATTGTCAGTAGATTCGGTCATGGACATCCTTTTGTGAATGGCTGTGTTAAATTTACATAGTGACTATTACTTGTGGTGAGTAACGGAGAGAGGCTGGTTAAATGACACGAATCTAAAGATAAATCCAGGCTGCGCATCTCTGGAGCAGTCCTTGTCTTTGCGCCGAGTTCCTGTCCTTGCTCACAGCTGTTGGAGAACCCTTCATTTGAGAACAGGGCAGGGCGAATAAACCTGTCGCCCTTCAGCGCTCATCAGCATTTTCGATCCGCGCAGGAGCAGATCTGTTCCCCTCTTCAATGAGGTCACCTCCCATGCCATCGTAAGCGGGCGGGTTCGACCTCCGCCACATGTCATCCATCAGGGCGAAGGGCCGCCGTGACAGCATGCAGTTACATGTAGGGCCTGAACGCGACCGTTCTTGGATGTTTCCTATGTTGCTAAAGACTACTGCAGTAAGGCGCATGCTGTGCCAGTAACAATGAGTGCACTTGGTTAAGGAAATTTATATTCGAGGTTATGAATAATCTGAGTTTGAAAGATGGAGACTGTTAAAGCAATTACAGTCGTGTAGTGCATAGGAGATTCTTTCTTCGGGGGAGAACACCTGAATTACCGTTGGTGATTTGTAGAGGGCTTTTAGCACAGTGATTGCATTGCTAGATGAGAGAAAAGTATGGAGTGGCACAGATTGTGAAGATTTCTATTATGCAAGTTGTGCTGCAGAAATTATAACGCACTGCCATTGCGAAGCAAGATCACTTTACCAGATAAAATTAGCAAATCTGCACATCAATTAACCAAATCCAAGAGATCAGCAAGATCAACACTGCAGTGTTCTTTAGTTCAGCTGTAACTAGAAAAAATCTGATTGCTCACGCCCATCGCTGTTGACATATGGAAATGCGGCTGTAATTCACAGAACCGTTTCTCTTTCTCTTTGCAGGCTCTCATACAGAACGGGACAAGACACGGCCAACTGTGATACGTGTCGAAACAGCGCCTGCATCATTTACAGGTTCGCCCAGCCATACATACATTAACACTGCATCGTCAGTCTTCTACATTAAGGTTCTCCCATTTTCAAACGGCTAAGCTGCCGTCTTTGCATAATGGACTAACTTTAACAAAAGCACTCTAAAGTCTATTTTAATGTTTCTGAGATTGTTTTTTTTTTTTTTTTAGCAAAATGGCTCCACTATTTTATGTACAATGGCTATTGGAAGTATTCATAACCTTGAACAATTTTACATTTTGGTATACATACAATTTCCGATAAACCCTAACAAAGTGGTATAAGTAGTATTATATAAAATGTGTGTTTTATTTATCTTTTTTTACAAAATATAGAAATATAAACTGTGGCATTGCCTGCATTCAGGCCACATGAGATAATACTTTGTAACACAATGGATCTCGCCACAGCTTTTCAACAGAATTTCTACCAGAACTTTAAGCCATCCTAACCCATGACTATGCCACGATCAAATCTATTCCAGTGCAGCTCTGTCTGGATGTTTGGGGTCATTGTCCTGCTAGGAGGTCTTGAAAAGCCTGGAACTGATTTTTCTCAAGGTTTGCCCTGTATTATGTTCCATCCAGCCTCACATCATCTTTGACTAAAAGCCCTGACTCTGCAGCATAAACGTATCCCCACAACATTCAGAGCCTGATCTCCTAAAGACAGTTGTGTCGAAAAACAGGCGTAAACCTGATCACGCACACGGTCTTCTGCTTATTTCTAAAAAAAGAAAGACAAACAAAAAAGAGGTTGTTTTTTTACTCAATGTAAAGAAAAAGGTCAGTAATTTTTTTCATTTATTTTTATATTATGCACTACTTTCTGTGTGTGTATTGCATAAAATCTTAGTAAAATATATAATTTTACAGATAATAAATATATTGAGCTACATGCAGCCTTTTTACTTGAAGAAGCTTGTAACTACAGACAATCAACATTGGGAACAGACAGATGCATTTTATCAAGCAGATTAGACTAAATTGTAAATGAACAAGATATTAATGATTTGATGGAAGTTTTACAAATTCTCAAATTTTTGAGAAAAATACTGAATAGACTGACTGAATGATGTGAAGGAAATAGATTTACTTTACCACAAAGTGAGAAATATATAAAATGATAAAATGTACTGGTAAACAGTCGGACATATTTAATGTAGAAATATTTATATGTGTGAGCACATGTTATTCAAATTTCTACAGTAAAATTATGGGAAATATTAGAACTTTATGTTCAGCACTACTCCTGTCTCTGGTTTTACTGCAGGGATAAATAGTGTCTCCAGCGTTGGTTTCTGAGGATTGCATGGCCTCATTGTGACCGAAACATAAATTTACAGAGAAGTGGGAAGTTATATAGATAAAGCAGGAAGTTTTGTGACCACAGTGTAAATCATCAGATCCCATAAAGCTCTTTAAATATTTACAGTTAGATTTGAATTGACCTTTATCTGTTATGTCTTTGTCATTTTTTGAAATGAAATGAAATGAAATGAAATTTTATTCGAACATGATACAAATATAAAAATAAAATAGTGCACAGTAGCAAGAAGGGCATAAGAAAGAAGAGATTTTAAAATAATGCTTTATTTAGCACACAAAAAAAAAAAAGTTTAATCTAATAGTGTGAGTTTTTAAGCAACATAAGCTCGGAGTAATCTTGCGAGATAAAAGCTTTGACGTAATCGGTTCTATCTAAACTGTAAATAAAAAAATAGTTTGGGTTGCTCTCTCAAGCCCAAAGATGAAAGGACAATTTACAGTGTAGTTCTGTAAGAGGAAAAACACATTTAAAATTACCTCAAAAACCTCAAACCACACATTCAAGCTTTTACCATGATTATGTCAAAAGTCAATTATGTCAAACTAACCCAGATTGTTGCGAAAGATCCTTGTGCAACTTGAAAGCAAAAGCTCTATTTCATTCAAGCTGGAAGGGAATAACAAGTCACCGATTTCTCACAGGCTACTCCTTCTGTCGTCCTGGGGGACGAATGAGGTGCAAAATTAAGGAATGTCCCCGGTTTCTGAATTCATAGGTTAAAAAAAATCCTAATTAGACAGGCTTTGCTGTTAAATACATATAAATTAAGCAAAAACAAACATATTAGAATGTTCTCAAAATAATTTTGTAAAATAATTTAAAAAAATACATAAAGCACACAAAAACGCCTCAGAGGCTGATTACTAAAAAATTGTGCATTTGACATTTTTTTAAAATTGTGTTTCCAAATTGAAAGTCCTGTTGCTTGATACAAAAACCAATCCTCACCTCAGGATAAGGAAAAACGTTAACTTTCAGTCAGTCCATCTAAATCAAAGCAAGGTGCCCAGAAAACCGAAAAAAAAAGTTCAAATACATTATTTTAAGTGCACTGGCAAAATGAATAAGTAGCTTTATGCAAAACATTGAGAAATATACACTGTATTGACAACATTTAGTTCAAAGTTGATGTTGAGGTTATGTGGGGAAAAACTTAATGAATGGTGAATCCAATAATATAAGTAAAACATCCATGCTGTCTCAGTGGAGGAAGATTGACCTTTTGCAATCATGACATGTCTTAAAGACAAAATAGGATGATTTCATGTCGCAGAATATGATTCTACGGTCACGATCTTTGAGACTTTAATTTTTTTAATGTGCTTTATTTTAGTTCTTGTGTATTTGTATTTTCTTCTGTGTGTTTCATCAGACATTTCTCTCATTTTCTCAGTTCTTCATCAAGTTACTCGCCTTCCCTCACAGCTGCATGCTGTTTCTAATCAACCACCTGCTCCTTGTTTAGTAATTAACTCTCCAGCAAATATTGCTGTTAGTCAGATCATTCTATTATTCACACAATGATTGCTTGTGCTTCTCCTGTGATGTATTTTTTTATTTTATTTTAGTTTTCTTTTTTTTTTACTTTTACACCAATTGGACATTAGTTTTTGTAAGGTTGAGGATTTCATGTTTCAGTGAAACAGTTTTTGTCTGCTGTCTGCATTAAAGTCCTTCCATCAAAACCTCATATGTTTATTGATGCAGGTTTTCATGAGTCTGCTTGTCTTGCTTGCATAAAACTTGCAAGAAAAACAAGTACAAAGTGAAATAACTGGCAAAAAGGATGCTTAAGTATTTAAGGCCTGGAATTATTTTCAATTGCATAAAAAGAAAATTATCTGTCAAATTGTAATTTAAGTGCAGATTGCAAATGTGAAAGTGGCATGTGCAATGTGCAGCTTCATGGATGTTGTCAAGCTGTGCAAAAGTATTCAGCTGCATAATCATTGAGGAATTCCCCACTTTAAATATGGCTGCCTTTGTAAATGTAAAATAAAGCAGGTACCAAACACCAGATAACACTGGCAAAATGACTATTCAACATTTTAATTGGTTTGGACTGAATGTTATCAAGTCTTATTTGAAATCTAAATTGAACAGACTGATTGAAGCTAAAATGGATAACTGCTCACTGGATTTTTTTTTTTTTTTTTTTTTCTGTATTCTGAGATTTATGAAACTCTCATTCCAATTGCACTGCAAGAGAAAATTTTCAGATTGTTTTTGGCATTGGTATCATGAAACTGGAAGATTATATACCAACTAAGTTTTTAAAAAGTTTGTGATTTGGGACACTATTGCTCTACTTGTAAAAACAAAAATGTTTATTTTCTTAAAAACTGTATAACTAGTATTGGGTGTCCTCTCATCCTGTGAGTTGGAGGATGTTGCGCACAAATACTTGTTGGTCATTCAATTTGTTAAAGTGATTTGTGTAGCTCTGACACAGTGCTCACAATTGCTCTAAACAATTGTTCTGTATTGCTATACTTTTCCACTCTCTCCTTATACTAACATGAAAGTAATGGAAGTGTCCTCAGATTGTTTGCATGTTGGAACGTTGCGCACAAAAAGTCCTTAAGAGCAGAAAAAAAAAAATTGAATGTAAAAGTACAACATCCTTGTAGTTTTCACACTTGAGACCCTGATCTCTCAATACGAATCAGAACAGATAAGGAATGATGATTTAATAAAGATGCATGACTAAAGACCGTTTTTGTGCTTTGCTGTTGTTCAGGAGCTTTAGTGTGAAGTTGGCAGCAGAAGACTCAAAGCTCTGTTCTCTGTCGATAGCTCTTAAAAATGTGGCAGAGACTTGGATCTGCGGAGTGACAGCCACACCTCCATGTCAGTACTAAACAGAGATGCTGTACTATAGTAAATAAAACATTTGAGACAGACTCGAGGCTCTGAAAAATGAGCCTGAGTCATCATAAGACAATGATGTTCAGCAGGCACTGACAGCGGGTCTAAAAGCAGCCCTCCTCTTTCCCCAGAGACGGGATGGTTGACCCTGAAATACAATAAATATCAGATTTGAGCAACATGTTACATCTAAGTCTGATCTTTTTTTTTTCCCCCATCACTAATGTCACAAGATTAATATCAGAGGACTTGCCTTTTGTCTGACCAAAGCAAAGCATTAAGCATTAAGTTCTGGATCTGCTTATCTAGTCATTAGGACATTGTACATGTTGAACTAAATAAAGCTTTTAAACAGATGGATTTTCCTGAATTAAGAGCCAACAGTGAGCAGTTCACTTGTTAGCATGAGGCGGTCAGCCATCCAGATGTTCGCCCAACTCATGAAGTCGGAGTCGACGAGGCCAAAGGCAGTAAAGCGAGTTGTCCCAAACACCCTCTACCTCTTTCTGCCAAACCAAAGCCCAACTATGAATCGCAAGCTCTTCAATGAGCTAGAAAACGGGAGAGGAAATTGAGACGGCAGTCCTCGTAGCTGGCTCCCCTCTCGAGCAGCAAATGATATCAGAATTGATTGTTATACCAGAAAGGTCTGTCATAGTATTTCTTTACGTTGCCTGATTGCATCTTTGCTGTTTCTGACTCAAAGTGAGCAACGGACCACTAGGGCTTTGGTAAAACAAAGGGTTGGGAAAAAAATAAAGGTTTGAACTAAAAAAAAATTAAAATTAGAGAGCCTCTCTCACTGGTAGCATACAGAATTTATATGCATCTGTCTCTTTACTCTGTGTGCCTTACTTATACTGGATTATGCTCTCACTTGCCTTCACAACTGCTCTAATTCTCTACACCACAGACTGAAAAAGATGATGAAAACAATCCTCTGAGTGTCATGATCTAAGAGTCTTTGTGCTTTGTCAGTCACCTTGGTTATATATTCAGATCGTTTTGAGTAGATGTTTTTGATGTCACTCATTGTCCTCTGCACATGATTTACTATTTCAATTTGAGATTATTTGTTTCTTTTTTGTATTCTGTTCTCTATATACTCATTGGAAATCTTATTTCAGTGCTAAAGTTTGCATTTTGGTTCAGTAAAATCCTTTATTTTGTCTTGTTTAGATCCCAGTGCGTGCTTTGCTTTTGCTTTGCGGCCCTTCACCAACTTGCACTGCATTCTGCTGAAACCCATCTGAGGTGATTGTGAGGTCACTGACATCAACAAGGCATATTTGTCCACACATCAGGCGTTTACTGGATGTGCTTTCACTCTGTTCTCTGTTAACCCAAGAGGTGGTTGACCATTGAAACCCCACAATGTCAGCAGTTTCTAAAAATGCTTACACCAGCCTGCCTGGTAACACATTTGTTCAAAGCCGCTTTAATTCCTGTTTTTGTTTTTTTCTTCTTTTTTCCCCCCCATTTTAATGTTCTGTTTGAACTTTGGCAAGTTTCCTTCACCATGTCCCGGTGCCTAAATACATTGTGTTGGTGTAGTGAGTTGCTGATTAACTTTGTGTGCAAGCAGGTTAATGAACAGGTGGACAAAAAAAAGTGGTTCTTATTTTATTTACTGCAATTTTCCTAAATATGACTTTTTAGAAAGCAAAGTTAAATAGCACCAAAATAAATCAAGTTCAAAGTGGCCCATTCTTGTTTGGAGGTTCTCCCTCCTCGGTCTAATGAACTTTATAAATCCCAGCAGGATGCTACAAAGGAAAGCTAAATAATCTCTCTTTAAATAGCATAATATGGCAATATGTGAGTTTTTTTTTTCAGCTAGCATTCAGCTGCTATGATTTCAATAATGTGATAAACTGAGCTTTCAGGAACTAGGCTTTAAATAGTCAGGCAATGGCAAATACAATCAGGAAAATATCTCCACTCTTGAGAAAAGCCACTGAGATGCATTATTTGTGTCATGGGATTTTGTTTAATTTTTATAAGACATGGTGAACCTTTTTTACAGATGCAGCAGAAGCAGCAAATGGGATTACCAAAGGGATGTGGATGCCACATAATGGAGATTTGTCACACCAACACATTAGCTCTGACTAGATAGAGGACTAGTTTCCTGTAAAGTGTTGCGGTTTCTCTCTTTTGTTTAACTAACAGGATGCTGGTAAGACTAAATGTGTCAGTGCAGCAAATGTTTATGTTTAGTTTAACTGACTTTTTGCCGCGTGGCAGCAAAAACTTTGCCCTTGGTTTACTCTCTCTAAATGGAAGCCATTTATATAACGAAACTACAGATGCTCTCCGCAGAGGACTAATAAAGTATGAGATAATCATTTTGTCTGTTCCATGTATCACTAAATAATTGTTTATTACAGTCTAACGGAATGACTTTTACAGTCACTGAACAAAATGGAGCATTTTGCAACCAGGGTGGTAATCCATCACAGTTCTCTCTCTGCCAAAATGACTGTCACAAGAAGCAAAATTCTGCAGATAGTGCTGCACAACCCAGCTGCAAAGACTTCATGCTGGTGTTCCAAGTGTGAATGCATGCATGTGTGTTATGTGGTGGACGGATACATCTCTATTGTGTCTTTTTTTTCTTCTTCTTCTTCAGTTTTACTCTGCTTTGCTCTGTTATTAAAGCCGTGAGATCCCATCACCGGTGGCCCTCTTATTAAAGTTTGCTTTACTGACTCAGTTAAACTGCTGGCAGGGCAGCAACCTTGGACAAACTACTCTGTGACACTAATAACGAGGACCGGCTACTAATAAGGCGGGCCGTATTAAAACCAGTCCAAAACAGAGAGTTAATGACAATTTCTCCTTTAAGTTAGACGGGGACTCTACGTTGTTGTTGTGACCACCAAGTGTGTCACTCAATTTAGAGGATGATGTTGAATTTTAAAGAAGTCGTGCATGTAAAACGTCCAATAAATTCAGGAATCTGGCAGCCGCAGAGCTAAAGCAGTCAATCTGTGGGTCGTCCAGACTCCGGCTCTCCCCTGACAGCCTCCTCCTACCTTTGTTATTGAGTAGTGTCTCATTTATCATCGCAACAAATAGGGCAAGCATTTGGCAGGTGAGATAAGGATGGATAGGATGAGTCTATAGGAGAAATATTTCTGGGATAACTATTATGACGGTGTTCAGTAAAGTGGAGGGAAAAGTCCAATGCAAACGTAATTACTACTTTCTTGTGATGTAAATATGCAGAAATGAAAAATATTATTTTGGGAACTCACCATTGCAGTTTTCAGCTGCTAGATGGATTTTACATACAATGAATGTTGGATTAAAAAAGAAAAACATTCCAATAGGTCAAAAATAAGGAATATGTTGCACCTAATTAGCTGTCTTATATATGGAGATGGCTGCCACAATTTTTAATTTGTGCTTTGTTAACATTTTGAAATAAAGCAGATCAGACGTAGTCCATATTCGTTAAAATAACTGGTGAAACAGAGCTTTAGGTCAAATAGAAACCTCAAAGCAGAGCAGTAAAAAATTCTGACAAAGAGAAAGACAGTTCACATATGATAAAAGCTATGGTATTATGTGTCTTCCAGGCACAGAGTATAATTTTATAGCACAATCACAAGCTTATGTTCTTATAAAACGTTTTGGTTTGTTGAGAGAGCACATTAGATTATTCTCTCATTGATAAATATAGGTTTATTTTTCTCTGCGCAACACACAATAGAGGTTTTTCTATTAGATGTCCTGTATATGACTTCTACATGACAACCCGCGAGGGAAATCACTGTAATTTCCTGGCAGTTTATTTTAAATAACCCACCAGGAAACTGGTGCTCTCGGTGGAAGCCATTTATTTTATTTTAGTTTTTTATTTTTTGTCAAGTGTGGAGCTCGGACTGAAAATGGCAAAGGAAGAGAGAGGATAATGGGAAGGAAGGCAGCCTTAGGTTTAAAGCACTGAGGATAGAAAATAGTTGCAACGGGATGTTTTACAAAGACACCCAGTAGCAAAATCCCTCCCAGGAGCAGCAATTATTGAATGATGCTCAGACAAACAAACAACTCACCACTGATCACAGCAATAGCTACTCACAGTGCATAGATAAGGGGATGATTAATATGGTTTTCGGAGTGCCGTGGAAGGTTTCCCGTCTCCAACTGCTTCAGTTTGTCTGTGCACAGAGATGATCTTAGATATGAGGCTTTTGTTTGCCGAAGCATCTACCCTCTGGTGTTAAATGAAGCATGCAGCGCTGTTCTGGGCTTCTCTCTCAGAAGTTTGCACCCGGTGTAGAAAAATCGGCATTGATCTGCCAAGTGATTAACTGCTCAATAATTGTTGAGCTTATTCTGCACTGCATCGCACCGATGTTGCTCTAAACTGCTTGCTTGTCAAGTCAACATCATTTGAATGTTGTTATAAATGTGCGCGGCTGGTGCGACGGAGGGAAACATCCGCAGCCATAAAAGTGAGAGAAGGTGGAACGGGGCATAATGCGCGTATTATCAAGAGATGAGCAATGAACAGGCGAGACAAAGGCATCACCAAAAAACGTAGTTTCTCATTTCCGAGGACTCACTTCTCAGGAGACCTACGAGAATTGGATTTCATTTGAAGTGAACGTGAAATTACAGGAGAACGGGCTTAATTCTGATCAAATCGAGAGTTACGTGAAAGGGCTCCTTTAAACCAGGAGTGACGTCGAGGTTAAAGCAGCAATAAATTGGCCTTTACACGATTTTTGTCTCACTTTTTCATTTCACCTAACACAGTGAAAAGCAGGTCTCAGCCTGCCAATCCAGCCCTCAATGAGGTCGCTCCTCTGGAGGCTTTAATAGAGCTCTGCTCTTAACTGACACTTATTGTCGGGGGGTGAGGACAGTTTCCAGTTTCATTATATCACTTTGAGTCAAGCATATCCTTTAGCAAACTAATTACTGTGCCTATCAAAGCGGCTGCCCTATCAGGGCAATCTTTACACGTTAATGTCCGTTTCTCTGTCTGCAGATGAGAAGAGGACTGCATGTTTGACCTTGCGCTGTCTTTTCTTTATTTCTGTTTGTTCGCCTCCTCTTCTTCCTCAGAATGTCAGGGGAGGTCCGTAAGTCCTTGAAGTCACTTCAGTCTGCTGTGCAAAATATTTAGAATTAATGGAGAAAATTAAGCAAACGGCAATCAATTGAAATATCCAAAACACAAATTTGATTATCGGGTAAACTTTATTTATGGTCATCACTTTTCCAGTGCACGTAGCAAGCAGATAGCTAATTCGTTATTATCTCCACTGTAAGACATAAATTGCACATAGCAAGATTAGGCAAACCAGCAATATACAAGAAATCAATAGCAATAAAGAGAGAGGAAATGGTGAACAATGGTGTATTTTCCCCGTGCTTGAATACAGCCAGTTAATCAGGGACTGCTCAGGCTCTCGATAGTTTCATTTGGATGAGATTAAGTCCCACATTTCTCCCAGCCCTGGGAGATTTAATCGGAGCGATAGCTCAGCTACGGCGCCGCAACAAAATCAGACGATGACCAGACTGGGATTACACTCGTGACTGTTGAGGTCTGATGTCAGGAGCAAGCAAAATCCTGGCTTTTTATTATTATTATTATTATGCAAATATAATCTACGCAAGAAAAGCCCATTTGACTGCGGTGTTGGAGAATGCAGAGAAACTCTCTTACTTCAAAGGAGTCTCTGAAACGTTGAACTGCAGCCGGTGTGGGATCTGTCAGTTCATTTGAACCAGTTGCCTCTATTCAAACAGCAGTGATTTGATCAAATTAAAGTTACTAATTACTAAGATCACAAACATTAGTGTTCCCTATCCCATGTGCAGTGGTTTACTTACACACATTATGGCGATGATTGTAATATCCACCATAACTTTGGACTTTTTGTTGTGTTGTCTGAACCGCAGTTCTTTCAGGCTGGAATGATGCAAGTTGCATCTTTAATGAATTGGATACTTTAATGAAGTGGATTTTCTGTGATCTATACAGAACAAAGTTCTATCAAAATAGGCTACATATTACACACACACACACACAACCCCATTAACAACCAATGATAGAATATACATTGAACATCGCAGAAAAAACTTTTAAGCAAAGTCCGCAAATGCTTTGCGTAGTTAGGCTCACTGGTTTCCAAAATGTTAACCTGCTTGAACTATTTCAAAACCAGATTATTGTCCTGGTGAAATTCTCAAGAGTTTAAAAACTTTAGATATTTGTTGCTTTAAGTAGGATCAGAGAGTTTTTTTTTTTGGTTATTTCCTTGCCGTCATTGTTCCCTTTTAGTGCAGCACAAATCAGTTGACAAGTCAGTCACTGTTTAATACAAGGTTCTTGGGTTGGAAATACCCACTGTGACTCCTAACGTGATTCTCTGGGTTCAAGGGCTTCTCTTACTGGCTCTGTGAAAATGTGCTTCGTACTGGACAGTGATAATGGTATTTCATTAATTTGCAGGTCATGACAGTAAACATTTTGCCTTTGTTGTTCCTTGACTCACTTCCTGTTCAGCATAACAATATTCCTTCATCTGACAGGAACACTTTGTATCAGATGGTTAAAACTCAGAACACAATTCTGCTCTAACAGAAAAGGTTATCCATAAAACAGATAAAAACCGGCACTGGAAAAAAGTAAAGAAGGCAAAAAGTATGGGAAGTCAACATACACAGAAACACTCCACAAAAAACATGCACAAGATGAAAACGAGCAGCAAGTACATGTCTGACATCATGAACACACAAGTTGATTTTTTAAAATCATAACTTCTGAAATTAAGCAAAGTAAAAATACTACATTAAAAACAACAGAAGATGTACATAATTGATGGTTATAAAATGGATGAAATGGAATCAAATGAAGCAAAGGCCATTTCTACATCTAATTTATCTTAGTGTGTGTGTATTTATATTAGGCTGGTATTTACATCCTACTCCTTGTGTTTGTCTTGCAGCGTGGAGCTGGACTTTAAGCAACAGGAGGATAAGCTGCAGCCCTTAATGAAGCGACTTTGCCCCATGGACAGTCGACAGTGCCCTGCTCTGCCTTATTCCAACGAAGTGTTCACCTCCACCCCAAAGCGCAAGTCCAAGTCAGAGTCCAAGAAGCACGCTCGCTGGAAACTTTGGTTCCTTTGAATAAAATGTAAAGCCTTTGAAAAAAAAAAAAAGCCATCTTTTTGGGGGGCACATCGACATCTCCAGTTATTCATGGAGCAGTTAAAGTAATATCCAGACGGAGGACCAACGAGCAGCGTGAATGGATGCTGTCGGACACCAGTTGACATAAGGCTTTGAACGTAGACTGTCACGTCAGCTGGGGGGGAGCAGAGACACAAAATGCTTTCATTTCAGCCTAATCTTTATTGACGCGTTTCCTGGACATCATCGGCAGCTTCAAACTCTAGGTAAGCAGTTTTTACACCCTTTTCTGTAAATATGAAGCTACTTTTTTTTTATTTTTTTTATTAATCCTCCTCTTTTGAATCTTCCAGGCAGTGGTATGCACTTTGTCTTTTTTCTTCTTCTTCTTTAGAGCCATTTGCTTTGCATCAAGTGGGGGAAACATGCAGAGGGGTCCTGCCTGAAGGAAGCTGTAATCTTTGATTGGACATCAACTCCACTTCCAGTAGAGCACAGATATTTGAAGAAGAGGAGAAACATAAAAAGACTGTCAGTACAGTAATCACCAGAGAATCAGCACTGTTATTGTAACCCTGTACTATCCTCTCCCCTTCTGCCATATTTGTCGACATGCTGCTCACCTTTCGCCCCTGGCTGAACGTCTGCTTAGCACAGTTAACACATCGTCACCCTCTGTGTATCTTTTTTTTTATGTTTGTTTGTTTCTAATGTGTCTTTATGTGCAGCCAATTTCACCCATCCAGTTGTGATTACTGATCTGACTGACTCCTAATGTTCCCAATCTATATTTTAGAAAAATAATAAAAATTTTTATAACAACGTACTGTGAAATCTTACAGCCTAATACTTGGGAATCTCTTGATAAAGCAGGTATAATATTTTAAAGTATAGAACAAGTATTCTCAAGTGTATTCTCGTTTTTTATCAACATGGGCGATGTTTTAATATTTCTGCAGTATTTTCTACGAAAAAAAGTTTAAACAATTGTGTTGTTTTTTTTTATTATTTCAAAGTAAATGATATTTTGACATTTCTCTCAAAGTCAAATAAGAGTTTGCCTTGCCTCTCTGTCACTTGACGTGTCGCAGTGGAGCTCTGACAAAAAGTAGCAAAATCAGTCTTGTTTAATGTCCATCTAATGCTTCCAGAGATGTTTTGTGTCTTTGATCTACCTTGTCATTCTGCTGCAAGCCCCATCAGGCAACTCTGCTTATTCAGGAAGCACCCAAAACAACTGTGCACTGAACTTGCAGCAAAAGCAGAAGGGCTATATAGATATATACATACAGAGCTAAAGGAATATAATAGTAATCCATAAGTGAAAAAACCACTTTGTAACCACCAGCTTGGGTCACATTTAAATGAAGAAATGAAACACTCATGATGTAGCAGTGACACGGAACTTGTTACAAAGCGGGTATTTAGTGATGCTTTACTCTGACTTTGCAACTGTAGCCCCCCGAGTGTATGTTTTGAAATGTATAAGAAATGTCCGAAATGCACACAGGCCTCCCGTCATGAAACAACATAAAACACCTTCCACATTTATTAGTACCTCAGATAAAGATGTGCAAAAAGCCTTAGAAAATCCCCATCTTTCCAAATACTCTCCTCACTGTCTGTGTATTTTCACTCTGGATGCACATATTAGCAAGTCTGGTTGAGATGTTACTTTTTAAAATAGTTTCTCCTTTTGTGAAGATCAACACACTTCTGTGTTACGTAAATGACATATTCACTCGTCTTTCCCATTTTGAAGAGCGGCGAAGAGAGAATAGAGTCACTTTGTGTCTGTTCATGTTACACAAGATATCATAGTTAGTTGTAAGACTTGCAAAGCTCTGATCAGTTTTAAAATGCTATGGTATGAATAAACAAAAATACTGAAAGTACATTTAAAGTTTCACACATCTTCACTGGATGTGACAATAAATGTGGAAAATCCTGCCCTTGGAGAGGTCCAACTAGTAGCCATGTTGGATGCTACTTTTATGCAGGTAGCGTCCAACATGGCTGCTAGTTGTATACAGTTCCTACATATATAACACATACAATATAGGGGTGAGGGACCTTTCAAAATGTCTGTCACTAAATTTTTTTACTTCTGATTCAGCTTTGATTTAGGTATTTGAAATTGGGGGCTTTTATTTTGAAAGGATTTTTTTCTGAACTCCTCTTGAAATAAAGCAATCTAGTAAAGAATCACACAACCGATTGCCACGTGGGTTGCAACCTGCAACAAAGAGCTCACTCACTCATTAACCAGGGTCATAGTAAAGAGCTGTTCTACGAGAAAGTGCAATTTAGTGACCAAGTGCAATATAATGGATTTTTCTAATGTTTTGTTTTTTTTAAAAATACAATTAAAATATTTCATCTGGAAAGTGTTGCAGTGTGGTGCTGTCACATACTGAATGCCTGAATGCAAGTTTGTCTTTTACCCTGAATCGGTGTCCTGATTCCTTCCTATTCAGGTCATAGCTCCAGGTAGCCACGTCTCAGCCTACCGATGGGAAAATTCAAAGCGTGTACTAGTTTTGCGCAGACAAAATACTGATTCCCTGCAAGGATTCCCCCAGACATACTACATTTTGATGTATCATTGGCCTAGTGAAGCAAGAAGGACAGCTCAACGCTTAAATCTGTTACAAATGAAAACCAAAGGATGTTCCCTTTAAGACGGCAATAAGAAAGACGGATAGTCTAAACAATACGAGAAAGTTGTGCCGTGAAGAGCTACAGTGCATTTCCAGAAAGCTAATTTGTGCAGCTGCAAAGCTATATACTTGTGACAGTACGTCTCTGAGCAAGCCTCATGAAAACGTCTATGGATATCCTGACAACACAAGTGTCCAAATGCAGAGAATCTCACCTCAGCTCTTAGCACAAACCAAACCTATATTCACAACATGTAGTCGTAGCTCACTTGGTCCCTGGATAAGTAATCATGCACTACCTTGTATTACATCCTCACACCCCTTCCTGTAACCTTGAATTGTAATACATTCACTTTCTTTTAGCTAATGCTCTTTTGAAGCATTGAGCTTAAACTGTTTCAACAAATTGAGACCTTGCTAACTTAAAACCCGTTTTATTGTCAATTCCTCGCCAAACAAAAAGGGAGTAGAAATTACAGAAGAATGTTGGCCTCACACATGGGACTCAGAGCACTGCAAGGACAAAAGTCATGTGATCTGCCATGGCCAGCTGTCCTAAATGGGCAGCCTCTGTTCGTTTACATGACAGCATTTGCTCCAAGTGTCCCATGCAGCCATAACAGGTGCATCACAGACTGACACCAAAGGATGCGTTTGACCTCTAATGAAGATGGGTTGAAAAGATTGTAGGAGACTTTTGGTGTGTATAATTAAAATGTTTTGCATTTCATAGTGACTTCCAAAACACTTAATTTCTCCTTGAATGTTTTCCCATTTCATCACAATATTACCAAAGAAGCAATATTTTGAGGATAATTAACTGTTTGTTTTTTTTAATAAAAAGGAACAATGTACAGCTTAAACATAAATCTCACCCTTTGATCCATGGTACCAGATTATATTTTATATGAGCAAATTCACAAAAATCCCTTGAGAGATTTTAGCTGTAGTGTATCGTCGTGAAGTAAGAGGAAAATGACACTTGGATTTTTAAATGTCCCACTTTTAGAAATCAGAAAGGCTTGATGTACATTTATATTCAGCATTAATATTTATATTCAAATTCACTCAGGTGAAAGAATGAGTTAAGAGAACAAATATAGGTTGTACACTCAACAATAAAACTATGACCCTTATAGAAGAGCAGAGGTAGAATGTCAGAATGTCATGTAAAGTTTGGCACAAGTCAAATATTGCACAACTAACAGGATGGGCAAGGGGAACATCGATCAGATAAGTTCCCAATATTTTAGTAACGCCAGCGGAGCTGCAGAAATCAGCAGCACAGTGTGGACACACGTGGAAGAAATCCTGAATTTGTACTTTTGACCGAGGAGCAAAATAGTGTGTCTGGAGCAAAACAAGCAGTGCAAATTAACCTGAACACTCCTTCCTTACCTGGAAATATGGTGGCGTCAACAACATACTGAGGGGATGCTCTTCTTCCGCAGGGAGATTATGCTGATGGGAAGATGCATTGTGCTAAACAAGAACAAACGAAAGCTGCAAAATACTGAACTCAAATTCAAGGGGAAGCATTTAAACCTGAATCCAACTGACGATTTGTGATACACAAGAAGACTTTTTTTTAGAAATACTCTCCGTCTAATCCAACTGAGTTTAAGCTGTCATATATACATACACACATCAATGTGTGACCACTTCACCACTAGTGCGGGGCTTAGGCTATATTCACATTTTCAGTCTTTTGTGCTGCAAGTGAAATGGAGCTGGACCATGACAAGGGCTTAGCAGTCGGGCTGCCTCCCCTCTCTCTTCAAATGTGATTAGTCTTCAATAGAGAGAAGAGACACAACCTTCAAGTCTTGGAGGGGAGCAGCAGTTCCAGTCCATCAAACTGACTGACCCCATCCAGCATCTACTCACAGCCCTTGTCACCACTGCTGTGACTCTCTTTCGTTCCCTCCAGGATATTGCTTTAGTCTTTGTTTTAACAGTGTCTTCTTTCATTTTCCAACTTTTTCGCCTTTGCTCTTTTTCTTTTTAAAGTCGTTCCACTTTCTTACCAATATTTTACATTTCACATCATTGTACGTAGCGTTCTCCATATTTGACAGAACTTCATTCGGACAAATAGATTAAAAAAAATAACGTAATTAAAAATATATATTGAGACGTGAAACTTTTTCCACATTGAAAAACATTAGTTCCAATCTTTTTTTTTTTTAATTAAAGTTCTTTAAAGTTATTATTGGTAATTGTTCCCTACCTGCTGTAGAAGGGGGTTATATAACTATGAGCTTGTTGGCAAGGTAACTAAATCCTGGACTGGTTAAAGACCAAAAGAACAACATCTTCAGTTTAAAGCATGAGACGGTTCTAATACATCCGCGTCGGCTGCATCCATCCCGCTGTGCGTCATCAGTGCATACTAGCTCTGCTAAGATCTTTTGTATTTTGCATTAATTCTAAGAAACATCAAATATAGTATTTTCCTGACCTCGTGACGATTGTATGAGTCATATACAATACGTTTTAGTTTTCATAGCTATTAGTCTCCATCTCTCAAAGGATTTATTTCATTTTTCAAGAAACACACTGTGATTTCTTTCTACTTTAAGTAAAATCCCTCTAAAAGAAAAACGTACAGCAGCCGTTTTAATGTGACAATAATCCAGTGAAAAACAAGGAAAAAAGTCATGATAAATAAAAAGCCGTAATAACCCAGTTGACTATGTGTAAATTCTAAAACAAGGACCTTGTTGAAGATTTCCCCCATTATGAGCTTACCCCTGGAATTGTAGGATCTGTTTAATGTGAAACAAGGTGCAGATGTCTGAGTACAACTTGCTAACAAAAGTTACAAAGGATCAAAAATATTGTAAAAAGGTATCAGCCAGTAGAAGGTACAAAGAGATTAGTACGGACTGAGAAGTTAGGTTAAAAAACAGAATTTAATTCTTCATAGAAAAATCGTCCAAGCTAAAATTCCCCCCTTATGAAGTAAGAGAATGTCCTACAGTCTGATGGGAAAAAATAAAATAAAATTCAACCATAATTCCAATAGGAATACTTGATATAAAAGGAACACAGCACATCCCCAACAGAATATCAGCATCTGAGGTTATTTTTCTTCAGCTGGATTTGAGACATTGGGTGTTGCAAGATATATGTATCATGTAAAATAGAAAAAGCTTTGAAATGATTTGTCATGGCCTGTTCTTTGCATCACAAAAAACTTGAAAGATTTGTGAAATCTTTCAAGCTTCTGTGCATACATATCCATTAATGAGAGGGAAGACAACTCTGAGTCTCACAGTTCAAACAGGAAGAAATCAATGGCAAAGGCAAAATTTTACTTTTTCAGTGTTTGCTCTGTCGCATCACTTGATCATAAATACTTTTTTCAAGTTAACCACAGATCACAGAAAAATACTGTTGATGTTTTTATTAAGAAAAGTTAGCAGAAAATTGCTTTGAAATCAATGCTTAATATTTATCTCTGTTTCTCAGGTTTATTTCATGTACGCTGGACTGGGTTAGCTTGAAAAAACAAAACAGCGGCTGAAATCAAGCACAAACAGTGAAGCTGAAAGAAATCATTCTCTGAATGATTTCTGTTTTAATGTTGGTGTCTCCCCCCTCTTTCTCCACAGTGATGACACAATGCAACCTAACTGGCTGTCCAGCTTGCGGTTGCTAAAAGAGAAGTCCAACTGTTTGGTTCCTCTTTTAGAACCGTACAGTTATTACAGTTTACTTCTAATGTTCTGAAAGTCCTCGTGTTGCAGCGCAACACGAGTTTACTGAAGCAAGAACTGACAAATATTACTGTCACGTTTAAAAATTCCTGAAAATAATTACACATACATATCTTTTAGTAAACTTTTCATAAATACAGTTCATAAAAATGTTTTACGCATCCCTGCAGACAATAATATAAATATCCCAGTTTATGTTTCTCTTGATGTCGTGGGTCTTTCTAAGATCAGTGCCTTCTGGGTGGTGTTACGGACAGTCTTGAGGAAAACCATGAGATTCGAGCCGCCAGTTCCAGTGGTGTTGAGGGCAGTACCCGCTCCTCTGAGAGGGCAGCCCATGGCTCTGGCACGGTTACCAGGCACAGTGACGTACTTGGCCACAGTGTTAAGATGATAGCTCCGTAAATCCACCAGAGCAGAGACGCAGGAGTTGTAGGCCTGGCAGAGGTCAGAGTCGGAGCAAGTCATAATGAAATCTCGTAGCGACGGACAGACAGACAGAGTTTCAATCAGCTGACGATGTGCAGGGGGCATGTAATCTCTCATGCGTGTCAGGAAGGCTCCTAGATAGGATAAATCAATGAGAAAAAAAAAACAACAGCAGAGAGGAAGCAGAATAAAAATAACAACCTGTTCTGGAAAGGTTTCTCACCTGGGATATCTACTGACTTCACAAAAGGCAACAGTAGTTCACGGAGGGTATCTAAGCAGGTTAAAGGTCAATAGAAATGTGTCCTTACCTGTCTCGCCCTCATGTTGAATGCATAGCAAAGCATCAAAGCACTGAATGGCTGAGCTCTGCGCTGCACTTCCACCTGACAGCAAAACCGGCTCGTTGCTAACGCCTTCGTACAGGAGCCCTCTTGGAAGCATAGGGTTATCTCGCCACCTAAAAAGTATTTGAAAAGTCCAGATCCAGCTTACTCAACACAAGTTCTTCTTCTAATAACAAAGTGAGATCAAAAGGAAATATCTAATAAGATCTGGATCATTAATATCTCAGGTAGTTGGGACATTGGGACAGCTGCAAAAACTCACCCTGAGACAAAAATCCTCAATGTTCCATGAAATGCGTTTGCCTCGACATGATCTGGATCGTGCACAAATCCAAGTTATTTTAATTAACCTCGATTTTACCGTTAAATTGCAAAATCATATTGATGTAGCTTTAACTGAAAATTACTGTGCATGAGTTGGAATGTTTCCTTCATCTTCTTCAGAGACTGTGTTACTTTGATTAGGCCTTTCTGTATGCCGATTAGGTCGGAGATTTTCACGGCGTGCATCACCTCCAGGGATCCCTGGTTAGAGTTGAGAGTTCAGAAATGAACTGCTAAGTTACGAGAGACAATAACACAGAGACTGCAACAGAATAAAACACAAAAGGGAAAAGATGAAACTGAAACCAGATTTTACATTCACTGTTTATGAAAACACAACAGAGACCACTTTTTTTTTTCTTATTTCCTCAGTCAGATGTTTCGATACACTAAAACGAATACACCTTTAAACCATCTCAGAAAATGCAGACGGTAATGTAATAACTTTTTTTAAAGTTTCAGTTGTTATCACATTTGAGTTTTACTGAGGCAAACCTATGGATGTACTTTGATTCAAAACCTCAAATACACGCATATCTTTTGTGACATCATGGGAAAACTGAAGAAATGAACCAAGAAATCTAGAGGACGGTTGTGTATCAACCTCAGAACAGAAACAAAAGATCTTGTGAAGACGGTGGTTAAAGTCAGAAAGAGAGCGGCATTGTCTAAAAACAAGCCCAGTGCTCACAGGTACTAAAATGCCATTGAGTGAGGAAGAACTCATTACTGCAAAAGTGAAAAACCTTTATTTTAGGTGACATGTGGTGAGGTTTGATCAAAACTAAAAGTAAAGTGTTGGCCACAAGATCTGTCGCTACATTTAGGGGAAAAAGGAAGAAGCTTGTAAACGTGAGAATGACATCGTAACACTGAGGTTGGCAGCATCGTAATGTGACTGCAGCACCTTCAGAAAACCTAGGATGGTCTTCAAAACCTGACTCTGTTACACCAGTTCTGTCAAGAGGAATGGGACAAAATTCCAGCAACCTGTGGTTAGAAACTCATGGAAGGAAACCTAAAACATTAGAACCAAACATAAAAAAAAAAAAGTATCTACAAAATTCTCCAAACATTCTGGTTTTTGCAAATAATTTTGATAAGGCTAACTAACCTAAAAATGAAAAAAAAAAAAACTAATTTATTATCAAAGAAGCGACAAAAATTGTTATTGTTCTTCAATACAGTGTATTAAAATACTCGACTTCAACTGCAAATGGTTTGGGGCTCATGTGGGAAAAAGGAAGTCTGATTGAAAAACCACTGACCGTTATGCCTGAACTGGCAGCCATCTCCACCAGCAACGACACCATAAAAAACCCTCTGCAAGTCTCCCCTCCAGGAAAGGAAAATATTAAGTCCATGTTCCTGTGTTTAGAAAAAATTGTCATGTAACGACCCACATGAAATGATCACCAAACAAAAATGCAACGTGGATGATGCAAAGAAAATGTTCTAGACTTACCCAATTTCCATATCCCTAAAACAAAAGTGAGACATCAGTGGAACATTTGTTTCAGGAAGACTTTTGGTATTTGAGCAAATGCTAGTAGGGATGTCCCAACGTGATCCCAAGTAACGGCTCCAAAACCCCGTCAAGACATTTCTAAAGGATCGTTATCAACCATTGCCTATATGCATGTGCTGAGCTTCCAAATGCAAAATCCTAGTTCCTGCAATTTCTTTTTCAGCTCAAACCTGGGTTTTCTGCTTCTCTTTCCTCGCCTTTTGCAAAGACATTCAGAGAGAAAGAAAGATGCAGAGAATAAGAGAGAGAGAGAAAGAGAAAGCGAGGCTAAAGTGAATTCCTGACATCTGTTATGTGACCTACTCTGCCTGCTACAGCCAGCTCGTATTGTATAGCTGAGACATATACTATTGGTTTCATTTCATAAAAAACTTTACTGTAGTTTTTGTCTTGCCATTTTTATAACTTAGATGAATAGGTGTGACTTGGTGTCTGCTGATGCCTAGTCCTAATTGACTTTGATCGATGTTTGGGACAAAAAGTTCCAGTTGGGACACCCCTGATTATTATAATGAAGGTTCCTAGTGTACACATGTGAGGTCAAACGTGTAAGAATAAAAAAATAAAAAAAATAAAAAGATACTACTCACCCTGTGGGATCCTTTAATTTCCAGTTGGCTAAAACTGAATCTGCATAGGTCAGAATGGGTGGAAGGCCGATCCTGCGAGATATTAGCCAGTAAGGCCAGGCCAGGGCTTTGGGAAGAATCTGCCAAGCAATCAGTATACTAAAGTTCAGTCAAAAGGCTAACTTACAAAACAGCATGCTTCTGAGGAACGCAGTTAGCTCCTTTCACTCGGTTCACAACCAATCAATAAAAAAGATATCCAATCAGCAGACTGGGTTGTTCCAGCAGGACGAATCTGACCCTGATGACTCCTTTGATTTTTTTTTTTTCTTTTTTTCTCACTAACTATGACCCGAGCGAAGTTTTTTCACTTTTACTCTTAAATGTTACACATTTTCCCACAGAGCTTTATTGAAATTTGGTATTTATCTTCCAACATTATTTCAGTTCTTGATATTCCTGACCTATTTTGTGAAGAAATCCTCATCTTTATAACTTGTAATGCTTTCACTTTGAAAAAAAAAATAGTTCACTTTTTGGCTTTTTGAGAAGCTCCAATAAAACACCATCAAGAAAATTTGTCCAAAACAATAATCCACACTGCATGAAACAGTGAATTTTTAAAAACTATCACCAAATTTCATGTTTTGACTTCAGCATTTACCTTATTAAGGCGATCCTGATAAGAGGCCCTGTGGATATTTTAGCTTGGATATAAATGTGAGGCTGGTGGCCGTGCTTTACCCTCCCATGTCACCAGTAAACAAATCATAGCTTTTCCACTATCTTTCTCGAGTGCAGTGGTGCTTTACCTGTGCAGGCTCATGTTGTCCCTCCTGCCATACATATCCCATACTGATGAACCCCAGGGCAAGATGGGCCAGCCGGAGCTCCCGATGGTTACTTAAATGATGGGGACTCAAAATTGGCATCTGAATGGAGATTAGATTCACCTGTAGTTACTTTCTGGTGACAGTAAACACTGTATTCATTGCTTGCTGGAGCTTGGGGGTGTCAGGGTGGGGGGATGAAAATGAATCTGACTGTGCAATTTCTTAATTCTTATTGCAACAGACTTCCACGCTCTTACCTTATGAACGACATCTCGCAGTTTACGTGACTCAATCAGATGTGTCAGGTTATTTGCCAAGTCCAGCCACACCCGATAATAATCTGGAAGGTGAGTCTGGAAGATGATAAGAATAAAATTAGATATTCATTGATTTTCCTTTGTTTGGGATTGTATTTGTTGAAGATGTTCACGTAGATCATCACTTCACGTCTGCTGTGGAGAAATAAAAGAAAATCAGCTAACTAAGAGACGAGGGAGGAGAGATGTTATTAGAAGATAAGCTGTTATTTTGTCTTTGGGAAGGAAATACAACTTTTTTCTTTTGCAAGATAACGTGGTAAAAACCAGCCTCTTGTTCCACCCTTTGCTGTGTTCTGTCTCTGGACCCTGAGCTATAGAGAAATGATTGTTTCCTGGACTTTGATTTGGCCATTCTAGTGCTTGATAAGCTTTGATCTGACTCTTCTAGCTCTGGTGCTATGATTACAGTCCTGTTGCAAGCTGAGCTCAGTCTCAAGTCTTTTGAAGCCTGCAACAAGTTTTTCTTCTATGACCCTCCTGTGTTTGGCTCCACATCCTCAACAACACAACGACTCTTCTACAATCCCTCTCTCTGTAGAAGAAAAGCCTAAACCCACCATAGCCTAGTGCCACCACCACAAAAGGCATGGTACCTTCAGGGTTATGTGCATTATAAGTTTTTCACCTTAAATGCCTTTTTGTAGTTGGATCAATAAGTTCAATCTCACCAAAGCACAGTTTGGTACAAGTTTGCTTTGATCCCTAAACGGCTTGTGGCAAATTTTAAATAGTACTGATTAGTTGCTTCTCTGATTTATTAATTCTTTGCCTGTTGGTTTAGCTGGATGGTCATGTCTTAGTAGGTTTACAGGTGTGCCAAAATGATACACGGGTATATTTGAATGCATATATATTTTTTAGAGCTGTCATTGTAAAGGGAAATATAAGTGCAAGTCACATTCTTCAGGTTTTTCAATATATAAAAATATATATATATATATATATATATATATATATATATATATGAATGGTTTCTTTTCACTTGACAATTATGCACTATTTGTTGTTGGTTGATGTAAAATTCCAGCAAGATACATTGAATCTTTGTGGTTATGATTTGACAAAATATACAAAAATTCATACAGCATGAGACAGAGGCAAAAACAAAAATCTGACAGACCTTTGATCATTTTTTTTTAAATGAACTTATTTTTGTACATTACTGCACAGTCACAGTCATGTGAAAGGCTCAACAAAGGCTAGAAACAACAGGCTTCCATCAAATCAATAACCTTCCTTAACGTTACACAAGCCAAGTCAAACTTATCTGTTTCAGTCTGCAGGGATTGCGTGTGCTGCTGACCAAACATTTAGACTGAGGAGACAGAAGGAATATTTGGGCTCAAAATTTAATAAAAAAAATAACCCTGCTCCTACACAACGGATAATATCGTTATTCTTAGGGCATTTGTTGAATGCCTGTCATTTTAGAAAAGAAAAGATGACAAGAAATATTACCAGTGGCTCTTCAAGGATAAATCCGAGCTCTTCAGATATATCAAATGCATCAAAGTCCGCCTGCAGTGTTTCTCTGTAGTTTGTCTCCATATGCTCTACCCTGAACTCCACCGAAGCAGTTTGGCTTTGAAAGAAAACTCCCCCCGTGTGTGTGTCTGACTCAAAGACAGCAATTGTTTAAACTTGCTCTGAGCTTGCTTCCACTACCTTTGTCACATCCCTTTTTATTGCACTCTCTGTAACTCAAAGAGCCAATCAGATTTCTCGTGCAGAAATGTCAGGGGTTCACAGAGCAAAAAAAAAAAAAAAGAAGCAGAAACTGTGTTTTGTGTTGTCTGCATAATACCTTCCTATTTTGCAGCACCTGGTGGGAGCAGCAGATGGAAGAACAACAACTGCAGAGAAATAGGTGAAATATTTTAGCTCACGTGTGAAACTCAAAGCTTGGGGGGGGAGGGGTTTAGGGCTTTATTTAACTTTAAGGAGTAAAGTCGAGTGCAGAGGCAGCTATTTATTGGGGCCTGCCATAAGCAATGCATAGGGAGAGCAGTCACTGCCTCCATGCATTGCATGGCAGGCACCTATTGTTCTACACCCAATAGAATGTCTCTTTATTATAGCTTATTTATTATTCTTCCACTACCGTTAATGCGGCTCGTACCGCTGCGTGCCCACCAACAAAAGTGGTATCAAAACGAGCGGCTCGATCCCGGCATTGGAGCTATTTCTTTTAGTGGGATTCTGTGATAAAATGACGACATAAATTAAAAAAAACGAAAAAA
>NW_006799951.1:2643087-2649719 GCF_000485575.1 Poecilia formosa
AAAAAAAAAAAAAAAAAAAAAAGAAGCTGAAACTGTGATTTGTGTTGTCTGCATAATTCCTTCGTATTTTGCAGCAGCTGGTGGGAGCAGCAGATGGAAGAACAACAACTGCAGAGAAATAGGTGAAATATTTTAGCTCACTCAAAGCTTGGGGGAGGGGGTTTAGGGCTTTACTTAACTTTAAGGAGTAAAGTCGAGCGCAGAGGCAGCTATTTATTTATATTTTAACAGTTTGTTAATGAGTTTTAAAAATACATTCTGCCACAACTGACCCTTTGAGGACATTCATGATACTGATATGGCCCAAAATGAAAATGAGTTTGACACCTCTCTTTTAGATTTTAAAGTTACCAAAAAGGTGTACCATATGTGTATTTGTGTTTGGTGATTATGCTGGAGTCAGAGTTAAGTGTGACTTAACTACCGGGACTGACCATTTTGTTATTTCTTTGATTATGTTTACGAGTCATAGCAATTTTGCTAAAAGGTTAAAGAAAACATAAAGTAAACTTTCCAAATCAGTTTCACTTGGAATTCAAATCCATTTCAACAAGACAATAAAGGGCCTAGAGTTATAAATATAAAGTAATCTGTGTAAAAGTTTATCCTAATGTCTAAGGAAGGCGTGATTTCTATTGATCTGTGGGAATTGTTTGCATTTCAGTCAACATTTTTTCAAAGATTACTGAATTGCTTAAAGGTCATCTTTTAACCTAACACAGTTGCTATGGAAATTCTTAAAGGGGTAGAAGAAATCTGTTAAGAAATGAGAAAGATCGAACTTTGTCTTTAAATGTTTTCTTTCGAAGGCCGGAAGCGTTCAAGGCTCTGTCACTGAAAGACAAACAAGCAGACCAGAGCCCAGAAGTACAGCTGCACACAATTCTTATACACCTTAGTTAAAACCACATCCTGTCTTGACACACACACACACACGCACACACACATATATATATCGGAAAGAACCTTACTTGCACTCTGTGGTCATCACCTATATTATCTGATCTTTGAAATCCACCTACTTCTGGCACTATGTGCCTAAAACCTGCTTAGATACAGACTTACAAAAGGAAATAAAACAGACACATCTATAAAAATAACAGTGCAGACAGATATGCTAATTTTTCCACTTCACAGTCCTGCAGAGATAACTGTTACTCTGGGTTTTAGACAAAACGGCTTTCTATTTTTTAAGCACAGAGCTGTCAGAGCATTTTCATTTTACATAGCTGGTGTTTTCAACTCTAAACTCGGTAGATTTTAGATCGCCGCCAAACGTTTATTTCTGATTAAAATCAAAACCACATGCTAAACATTTTACTTTTATTTCTGAAAATGTTGCAAAGACAAAATTACATGAAAATCAGCTAATAATTATGAACATTAATTCATAATTAATGAATCAATACTTTGTGCTGCAGGCTCTCTAAGAACTTCGCAGAAGACGATAACTTTTGCACTTTCTCAGACAGCAAATTATCACAGAATTCAGATCACCTTTAAATTTAATCTTTTTTTTTTTAATTCAGTAGAATTATACAATAATTGCCTTCAATGAAAATATAAACCTGGCCATGAAAGAGTTATTTTATCTGCTATGGTAGTTTCCTGACCTTTTCAGTCTCTTATTAAAGCAATGTGCTTTGGAAGATAATAATAGAAGTCACTTTTCCTTGTCTGATTAATGTGATAAGCCTGCAGGTTTCTGCCTCTTATTGGCTGATCAGGTTCTTCTGATGTTTCCCCATGTCGAATGCACGATGATTCAGTCATACAGAACCATTGAAGCTACGTATGTGCTCTGCTGCATCGACTCAGATCCAGAACCGATCATCATTTCCAGATTCAGTTGATGATTTGGAGTTTTTTTGTTGTTGTTGTCGAAAGCTTTGATTATTTTTTGTCCTCTACAACTTGGAAGTGTGCTAACAACATACTTTCTTTAATGTGCATATATTTTTCTTTCTTGCCCATCCCAGTATCCATTTCAAAGTGAGGAAGCACAGGAACATCCAATGAAATGAGCCAGAAATGAAACTGAGACTCAGTTTCATTTCAGTTTGAACAGGGATTTTTGTTTCAAGACCTTAGTGAGTCGACTTAACTCTGAAAATGCACTTAATTCTCGACTGAGTTGATTAACAGTTGCTAGTGGTTTGTTTTATAATTTTATCTGCTTACCTGTTTCACGCCATTAATAAGTCATATGACAAAAAATAAGCAGTATATAAAAACAAAAAGCATATAAGAATTATCCAAACCAATCTGGAAAGTCCCATTTGAAAAATAAGAAATTTATCTTTTTTTTAAGTCATGCTTTCATTGTGTTAAGCAAATTTTTTTAAAGGCTGACATCATTTTCACAAACCATGTTCACACCCATCCCTGTGGTTTCCAGAAATCATGTGAACAGAACTCAGCTGACAGCATACAACAGATGAAGAAAATCATAAAAAGCACCATATCCTGCCGAGGGTTAAAGCAATTCAAGAAAACAAAAATACCACAATGACTCACATCCACCAGTCAAGAAAGGGTTACAAAACTGTTTCCAAGGCTTTGGCCCTCTAGTGAACTTGAGTGAGAGACAGGCTTATAATACTGAACTCAGGTTCCATGTAATTCCCTTTAATTAAATGGAGAGTCTTCCAAGTTGTTGCTGGCCGACCATAAGTGCTGCAAAAAGTGCATCAACGACTGATCTAGACAAAATAACCCATATCTAAAGCACTGCCGCCTTCACTTGTCCCTATTAAAGGCAATATTCATGATTCAAAAATAACAAAAACAGACTGGTCATTGAGTGATGCCAGTAATCTTTCAAAGCATTTAGTGCCCCAAAAACAATAGGAAAACCCAGTAGGTGAGGTAGACAAGAAATCAGGATGAAAACTGGGGGTGTCAAAATTAATTTCAAGACCACTAACCAAGTCATCAGGCAGAGAGACAGTAAATTTACTCAAGCAAGGAGAGAATGTAGATAAATTGCCAAGCGAGACTTGAAATCAGGAACAATGTGCACTTCTTCATGGGGGAAGGTTGGCTCAGAGAGCAGAAAAAGGTTTGTTAATTTGAACAAGACTTGAGTCACAAATCCCTCTCTTGCTGCCATCTTTCATTTCTTGTTTCATGTTCACTGTCTGACACCCCCCAATTGGATTACTTTCTCTCCCACGTTGACATTGTCTGGAGGCAAAAAGACTGGTGTCCAACTGGCACATGTACCAATGAGAATTTCCTCACTGTTCCAGCGAGTGCTATTTGTGGTTGGGTTTGTATAGGAATGAGATTATCAGCTTGTGGAAAGTATTTAACATTTTCTATATTTGATGCCCTTAGCCAAAAAGCACAGACTATATAAGCCCCTTGCTAATCCTCTTTTGTGTTTTTTGTTTTTTTGTTTTTTTTGTGCATATTTACAGTGACTTCACAGATATAAAGAACAATTTCATGTTTAGTTAATTTTTTTTTTTTTCTGTGAACGAATTAAACCTCTTTAGCGGAACAATCCAAGTATCAGTTGTTTCAAATAAGCTATAATCAAGTATTCTCTTTTATTTTTTATTTTTTTGTTTATTAGCAAGGTCCATAAGATATTTAGTCTTTTTCTCTTGAGTGGTGAGATTTGCAGGCAGCCTTCTTATAATTCATTCAGAATTGTTTCTCATGCATACTCATTCTAGCTCTGGGCAAAATATGAATAATATTATAAAATGGTCTAAATGCTCCCTAAAACACATGAAATGATGCACAATCAATTGTGAGACAGAAGTTTGTTCATGTCTGACAGTCTCCTCAAAGGAGTTTTTATTTTTTATTTTTTTTCTCCATCTCACTGCCGGCCATCACTGCGCTAATAACGAAGTCAATTTCACAGCAAATCACTCCCACATGCTTCACTCACCTTAAGCCACATTCTGTTGTTTTGTGAACGGGTATAGCGCCTCAGAATGTGTTGTTTTAGTCTGCACATGAAGACAAAAAAATAAGAATAAAGATTGTGGCTATTGTTACTTTGAAGGACAAAAAATAAAAATAAAAAATAAATAAAAAGTGCCTGTTACCAGCCTGACCTAAAATGATGCTGTTCCAGCCAGAATAATTGGCCATGTTCTGGGGACCTTTTGAGTTGTGAGAGACTTAAGGGCCGTCACAGCCTGAGGGTCCGAGTCGTGTTTTCTGGTTAAATAATTAATAGAAATAAAAACAAAAAAATAGGGCATTGAGAGTTATTCAAAGCACTCTAGTTAGTATATCAAAAGTATTTTGCTGCAAATCATGACATTACTTTATACTCAGGAGCGTCCAATTAAAATCATAGAGTTATGTTTCAGTCGTCCTTTGTTGTGTTTAAATGTTGCAGAATCATGGTCCCCAATCCGAAAGATAACAGCAATAAAAAATAACATTCGGTTGTCGATTAGCGTTATTACTTGCTGTAATTTTGATTGCTTTTTTATCATTGTTTGGTGACAGTTTGGAGGGGAATCTTTCTTTCAGCAGGAAGAAGTCTCTATAAGTAGAGACGGGTTTGATCTACTGCCATCACTGGATGTGATACTGCAGCTGATCTTGGATTTGATATCAATCGAGGCCACCTGTTCATCCATTGATCCAGACTGATTGATCCCGAGCTTTTTGGAATTCATTCTCTCGCTGACTCTAACAAGGCAAAGGATATGTTGCCCATTTAAATGACAAAACATGCATAAAAAAATTCCCAAGTGATATTTAAACACATATTTCAAAAATTACTGTTAGGTTACTATAAATTGTCTACATGAGTAAGTCTGTGTGTGTGTGTGCATAGCTGTCTGTTTACTCCAGGACTAAAATAAGAAATGTTGCCCTGTGATGAACTGGTAACCTGACTTAGGGAGTTCCAGCTTTTCCTGCAATGGCCCCTGGAGATGAGTGATGGAGATGGTCCCAGGGGCCCTGCACAGACAACTGGGTCTAGACAGTAGATGATGGTTCCACAAAAGGGTTGTCTTTTCTGTGCTGTATGCAAACATTAAGAGTTTTCAAAGTTAGGTTGAGCTAACTGAGGAGAAAACTCGACAGAGGAGCAACAAGCAGCTTCAGCAGCAGTGAGAAGGCTAGCTTAAAAACAGGAAGCTGTTTTATTTGTTCCCTTTTTTACTTTTGACCTCTTTCTGTCATTGTTCATTATGGATTTGGAGATGCTGGTGGCATGTTGGAAGATTTTTGTATGAAGTTGGAGTGTTTACCATCTAGGAAGTACAAAAAGAGTCTACTTTTAAAGTTTGCTATGCTAACGAAGCTAGCAGTGCTAAGTCTCCACAAAGGTTTTGAAAACACTGAAAAATATCACAACAACCATATGTTTCTGCTTTTGTTTCACAATAACAACACTCCCCTGTTTTATTCTTACTTCTCTGAAACCGTCATGTCCATAGAAGGTCTCGGCTTCATGAATAATTAATGAGCAATTAAGACGGAAAGACTCCTTATTCTGTTACGAAATGATTTTGTTACTGAAAGTGGTGGGTTTTCATTTTATGTTATTAATATCTTGCACCTTAATAAGGCCACAGTGTTGACAGCAACTGTATAACTGACAGTGCCTGTGTAATTTATATACACCACCAGGATAAAAATACCCCTTTGAGCAAAATAACAGTGAATGTGCTCAGATATTTAACGTTGGTTTTGAGACTGGAAAGGAGCCCTAAGATCTAGAGCATATCTATTGCCAGCAGAGTAGAAACATGTTGAAAATTAGCAACAATAAAATATTCAAAAACTGTCCAGACAGAAATTGAGGCTGAGAATAAAAGTGCCAACTCTATTTTTTTGGAAGTTAAGGTAGTGCAAAAGTGTTATTGAAAAGCAGTGTGCTGGGTTTATTATGACAATTAAAGCTACCTCAATACCAGAGGAGTGCCTGCTGTGTACTGTTTGAACCATCTGTTCCCACTTAAAACAACAATAAAACCTACTGGGCCTGTCATATCCCAAAGCCAATGCAGGCCTCTACCTTAACATCAACAGTTACAGAAATAATCTCAAATATTATCACGGGTGGATCTCGGCAAACTCCTCCTTTTGCAAGGTTATATACGCAGTAGCTCATAGCGCTGCAATAAAATAACTTTACCTCTCGGTTAACACGCTGTGGTTTATTCTTTTAAAATGTTGCTTTTATGATTTGTTGGAATTATACTCGTAGAGGATCGGGGGTTTTGAGGGGTTTTTTTTTTGGTACTCTGTCTAAAGTTACAGTCGGAACTAAAATATAAAGGACAGAAAACTATGAACGACGTACACTGAGAAAGCTGAAGACTAACAAGGGGCAGGTACAATCAATAGCAAGAGAAACTAGGTGTGAATGCAGCAGCTGAACAACCACAAAAGGTCAGAGGCTATAGAAAGTCTGTGTCCATATGCCTGTATCCAGCATATTTAAACAATGTTGTTGATGAATGGGCTCAGTGATCTTTAGTTAGATTTTTGAGAAAAGCAGCCCTGAGATGGAGAGTGATGACAGCTTGTTTTTTTAAGAGTGGCACTGTGTTGCCCCACAGCTTTGAAAGCGAGTCACAACAACTCTGGCATGTCTGGAAGAAATGCAGTGGACTGTATATTTTATATATATATATATATATATA
>NW_006799951.1:2649761-2664606 GCF_000485575.1 Poecilia formosa
GTTTACAGTAAAAGGATGGGGAAGGAATAATTTTTTGAAAGAATTTCTGAAATCATTATGTGCCTTTACAAGTGTTGTAATTTTATTTAATTTTTTCCCGTTCAGGGAGCGGTGGAATTTGCCTGGATGAAATGTTGAAATGTTGCCAAAGTCTGACAGAGAAGTCCAGCAGCATTCAGCGCTCCAGCTCAAACTGCACCACCACATGGCAGGGTTCAATAATTCACAGCTCATGAATCATGTTCTCACACTGCATGACCCGATGCTTGGATGCGACCTGACTGCTCTCCCTGCACGCGTGTTTGTGACACATAATAACCTTGAGTCCAGGACTAAACAAAAGAAGAAGAAAAGAGGAAAAAAGCAAAGACGAGGAAAAGTCAGGAGACATGAATGCCCAACAAAAGCATACTTCCTTGCCTCCGTACAGACTCCATGCTCCAATACTGACCTGAAGGAGGTGTCATGTAATGTCATTAAGTTGAGGAAATCAGTAATCTTGCTACTTTGTTGTCAAAAAGCCAAATGCTATTGCTAAGGATTGATTTGTAAAAGAAACAAAACGGGTAAAACATCAAAGGGGTTGACTTTTTTTTTTAAAGAGACTATTATTGTCAGCAGAGTTTCTCAATAGTACTTTATTCTTATTTACTGTGTTCTGATCTCTACATTTTACTTGATTGTTTCTGTGTTGTCTCTGCAAAACCCTGGCTCATATTCCCATTGTGTTCAGCTTCATCTGTTCATTGCATTAATTAGTTACTTTGTCCTTCTGCTGCCCGCTCAGGACACTCCCTCAGCTGCTCGGCATTCTTCTGATTAGCCTCACCTGGATTCAATGTCATTTTTCACACCTCAGCATTTAGGCCCTTTGATTCTCGTTGATCTCTGATGGTTTTATGTACTGTTCTCTCTCTGTGTGACAAACCTACAAAGTTTTTCTTTGTTTCAACATTAAACCCTTACCTAGTTGTCACTCTGTCTAATCTTTTGGGTCCTCCAAGAAACCACATGTTTCTTGGAGATGAAACATGTGGTTTCATCTCCAAGACAGTTTCTGCTTTTATTATGAAAGAGAAACTTTTTTTTTTTGAGGGGAAAACCATTTATTCTTCAGATATGTGTTTTTGTATCACAGCTAAGAAGATGAGCTACTCATCTGTAAATCAACAGCCTTCGATTCCTACAATGAAAACCTGTTAAGCTGAAAGTTGCTCCTCAGGCCCATAAATGTATTCATACATTCAGAGCTTCAGAAATCCTTTAGCTGCCAACATGTAGCTGAGACATTTTTCCTGAGGACTAAACTGTGTCTAAAGTTTCTCAGTTGTCTCTGTTTTTAATTTCAGGACAAATTAAACGTATGTAAAGTTCTGGCAGACTTAAGTGTTAGTGTATGTTATGCATCTTGCATGAATAACACACACAGTTAGTGTGGGTCTGGCCTGCTGATGTTGTGAAACAGTCTTGCTAACTTTACAATAGAAAATTGAAAATATCCCCTTGAAATAAATGCGTAATGTCCAAAAAAACACCCTGTGGCATATTGATTTATTTTTGTTTTTAACATTAGCCTGAACAAAACAGAAAACCATTTGAACACAAAATGGGTAATGTGGTATATGTATTAATGGTTAATTGCAAAGCAGCATATAAAATTAAGGTGTGTAAATGTAAAATGTGTTGCGCAGCACCTGCTGACGTAAATTGAAAACTGTGTGTTCTTGCAGCTCTGTGGCAGTGATGTCTTGCGTCTCTTTATGCACAGACTTTTGTCGGCCCAACACAAGTGATGTTTACACAAATCGCGCAATGAAAAGTATAGTATGATGGCCCCCTCAGGCCATGAATAAATCATGCACCTTCACAGTCAGGGAGTCTATCTAAACTGTTCTCCCACTCTGTGACGGTATGCGCGGCGGGTATGCAAATTGTCAGCCGATCGCAGCATTGTGGGTGTACGTACGCACATGCACCCAAATTAGACTGCTTTGTTGTTCCAGCTCCTGCTAATTGATTTAGGTAGGTTTAAACCCCAGCTCCTGTTCCAACCCTCTTCCCAACACCAATTATCCTGCAGCAGTGTGTTGGCTGCTGCTCTCTGACATGTGGGCTGCAGATGGCTGTCCCGACGAACGGCGCCAGGACAGAGGCAAGCGTTTCCCTGTGAATTATTGTCACAGTTTGCCACATGACATGTTCGCTGTAATAAGTCTCGCTCAGTCGGAACGGCGAGGCTCTCCTCCTGAAGAAAGGCCAGTAGTGCTGTGCATACACAAGAGGGATTTTCCACACTCCTGCACAGAAAACAATGAAACCTCCGCCAAGCAGAACACAATTCTGCTTAGGTGGGATTTCACATGAGGCAACAGCAAAATTCCAAATCAGTGGTTTTGTATAAATATATATTTTTAAAAAAAGAGAAAATCTGATGTTGCAATGGCTCATAAGGAAACGTTTTACGGCCACTAAGAACATCTTGAGGAAAAGGGACATTTACCTGTCATAAATAGGGTGTCACTTAGTTGCTGTTTTATACTCAATCAACCCTTTAAAACACAGCTGTGATGCAACTGGAAGCCATATAAACAGATGGTCCTTTTACTGCATGTTTGCCATGCTAGACTGCACTTTCAGCTGCCCGTTAATTTGTACATGTTCTCCTGGTCCGCTTCACGTTATTGTTCAGAGAATTATTATTAGTAGATTCCAATCATAGATGTAATAAAACAGGGTGTTTTCCACTTTTGAGTGATCAACAGAAGAGGAACAGGGATGTTACTATGAAGCTGTCATTTACGATAACCATAAGTAAGCTGTATCATTAGATCTACATCACCAGACAACATGGTGGACAATTTTTGGGTAGGTGCCTAAACAATCAAGTAATAGATCACTTATTGAATACATGTTTCATTTTTTTTTTGTTTTGTTTTTTTGTTTTGTTTTTCGAGTATTTGTTCATTAAGTTAATTCTGTATTTTTTTTCTAATTTTGACATTATTGGTTCTCCATAGATAAATTGAATTTGAGCAGGCTTCTGATGTTCACAAATTTCATTGCACTATAATTAATTTACATTTATAGTGCAATAAACTAGCCAGATTTAAAGACAGCCTTTCACTGCGGCGATCTCTAGAGTAATGTGCTGTCTGATTTGAGGAATTGACTGGCTTGGTGGTTTATTTTAAGGTTCATCAGTCACATCAATTTCAAGTAGATTACTTCTTCTCAGCAGGAGAGAGATCTTATTAAAGCTGACAAATTCTGAGCCTCTCTGCCTCAATTATACCTCTGGTATAATTACTTTTGCCCTTGTGCTTATGTTTATACGTTCTGCTGCTTGCTAATTTGATAGTTGGCAGGGAACTTAAAAAAATGTTGGATGACATTTATTTTGACTTTAACTCTTGAAATATTCTCTTTATGTGAGGTTCATTCAAATTTGTTTAATGAATTCTTTATGAATTAACTTTTTTTTTCTTTCATCTTGGTTGTGTTAGCTTGATTTAACCTTCAGATACTCTGAAAGAACAGAGAAACATTTTTTTAAAACTCAAGGTAGATAGAACGATAAAAGTTATTTCTGGCTGAGTCATGTCATGTCTTACCTCAAATAAGCAAAAGTGAGTGTAGCACTCCTTGCATGAACTTTGCACTGGTCAACATATGTCGAATATCAGCATAGTTGTCACGCCAACTTCAACTTTCTGACCATGCAGTCACAGGATAGTTTCTGCCCAGAAGATGAGTCACAGTCAAGCTTCAAGAACTCTCGAATCAGAGCTGCAGGAATAGAACCATGTCATCTTTTCTTGCAGCTTTGGGACAGAAAACATTATATATATATTTTTTTGTATTTTCAGAGTATGCAAAGGCTTTAATGTTTTTGTTGCAGTGTTCTGCAACTGCTTTCTTTTTTCCAATTTCTCCATCATAGTCACCACTCATAGCTCGCAAAATGGAAGAGACTACTAATATGTTTTACATGTTTGTTGTTCTGCTCTTTGCACAGCCGGACTAGTATAACAAGCACACACTGGTTAATTAATTAGTCAGACTATCCTCTCTGGTAGCCAGCCTGTGATCACCTACCTCAGGCTACTTTTACATAGCAGCATACTGCTTCAAAAGTGATTACACTATAGCCTTTGTGCAACCGCAGAGGACTGCCAAAGAAGTAAAAAAAAATTAACAATTTCCCACAGTTCTCTGCCACATTATCTCATCACATCTTTGCCTAAATAGATCCAATCCAGATGCATCTGTAACATCTTTTCACACACAGGCTTCTAAAACTCTTGTTGTTGTCTGGCAATAAAATGAGTAAACTACAAAACCTGTCTGGACCTCCTTAAAGACAGAAAATGTTTCTCTGTTCTTTCAGAGCTTCCAAATGGATTCCAATTTTCTTTTTTGTACAGTTTGTAGACATATTTGATGTTCACAAAAGGACTCCATTTTAGAAAACCAACAGCATCTATTCTTAAAAACTACTTTGAAACCTCATTAGAGAATAATAACATAAGGTTGAAATAAATTACACAGGGGAACACAAACTTCATTCTGAAATTAATAACATTTACTGATCAAGTTTTCTACATAAAATAGTGAAGATTGAACAGCTTGTATTTATTACCCTACATAAATCAGTACAGACACTAAAATGTTCTCACCCATGAGCAGAGCAAACGCAAAGTTGAAGAGCACAACTGAAACAAGGGGAGAAGTACATTTCTATTAACAGCAGGATTGCTTTTGCAAATGTGGATGGGAGTTTTAAACATTCAGGGCTGCAGAGGCAAATATCTCTTGCTAAGAATCCTATAATGGGGAACGGCCAAATGCAATGGCATGGGAGAGCTAAGAGGTCCGGGGTCAGACTGTGGTAAGTCAAAGACAGTCAGTATAGAGGTTAATTACACAAAAACATAACATTAATCACAGAAGAACTGTAGACCTGAAATGGTCTTAATTCAGCAGCAGATTACCGTTTTTAAAGTGCCAACCTGGTTCCAAAAGGTGCTGCAAAATGCATTTAAAAAATCTTACTAAAGATCTATAACTTAGTAAGAAGCTGAGAATGGATTAGGGAGCTGCTCTGCGTGGGTGTGTGTGTGTGTGTGATATATGTGGGTGTGTGTGTGTGTGTGCGTCTTCAGTGCTGCAGGCATAACTGTCACAGGTGAAGAGTGTAACAAGCAGATCCCGTCAAGCCGAGTCAAACACACATACTTGCATATGCCTGGTGACTTGAGCCGGAATGACAGCCAATCCTGTCAGGCGTTCACCGTGCCGTGCTTCTTATCTGTGTTAACAACAGATGCTTGACTTCCCAGCAGAGAACTGGAGGACTGCAATGTTTAATCTGCAAAGTTAAAGCAATTACTCTTCCGTTAGTTACTGACTTGATTGTAAAGAAAAGAATGAAGTGGGATAAAATTGGTAAAAAATAAACAAATAAACAACAGCAATAGGTAATTGGAAGGAGGTGAGTGTGCAGGAATTATGTAAAATCTTTTTTTTTTTTTTTAGATTTATGTCGTATTATGTTATTCCCTCATCAAAACCATAACTGGAGTGTTGTTTTGTTTTGAGAGGTTTTAGAGGCAGGTTTCCAGAGAGGAATCGTGGAGCAAGAGTGGACACCGGATGCATTCTGGGGAACCAAGAAGAAACCAGAGAGGAACTCAGCGAGGTAACCAGCTGCGAAGAAAAGCAACATGGGTGTTAGCTTGCCTAGGATTCAAGACAAGTGAACACTAGTTACCACAAACCATGGTAACCATCTGACATCCGTCGCAGGGAACCCGCTCTAAACTCCAGTCCCTGACAGCCACTAATAAGCGACAGCTAGATCCAGTCATCTCGCCCATCACACCCTGCTGGAAGGAAAAACACACAAGTAGCGGATACGACACATACTGATTGTGCTTTCTTCTGGAGCAAAGGCCTGGTAGTACTTATGCCTCGGCTGCTTCTTCTTTTAGGGAATAGTTTTAAAAAAAACTGACTGTTGTCCTGCATGTTTGTTTCTCAGCCAGAAATGTTCAACTAAGCCTGAATCTGCCACAGTTGTCAGGTCAGTGTGGCATTACGCCAACTTCCCTGTGCTCTTGTGCAGGGTCTCTTTGTGTAGGGAGAAAGGTGTGCAGTGAATGACATTTACACCACTATCCCCTCTGCTAGTTTTGTTATTATTAAAACTGGAGCATCGAAAAAAAAAATGTTCAGTATATTTCTCTTTACGTCAAATACATTGTATATATCTTATTTTAAGTAGGGAATTAGAGATGCTTTTACTTAAAAGAGTAAACAGATGGACACTGTCTTAAAGATCAAAACATAAAACTGAGGAAAACATTCAATAAAATTCAGGAAAAACAATCCTCCACTTTTCTTTTACTGTATCTGATTCATGTGTTTGCATAGATTATATTACTCCAATTAAAAAGGGATTATAGCCAACGCTTTTATAAACATAAGTCATCACTATGATTCGTTGGACTTGTTTATCCGCAATTATCACACCTGCTAATTACTTTATTATTATTTTTGTTTAACTTCTCATTGTATTGTTCTGTACTTTAGATTATAAGTGTTTTCATAACTCTTCTCCATAAATGGAGAATAATGAGCTAATTATGTTTACTATGTCAACTCATATCCAAAACTACTGGAATAGCAAATTTACCTTGCATTTCAAGTGACAGATTATCAGTGTTTGTTTAGCAGCCCCTTCTGGCACTTACCTTAATTATGATAAAAGAACAAAGTATATTTATTTTATTATTATTATTTTTTTACGCATTGCCTTCTGCCTTGAGCAGAACCGTTTTATGTTTTTGCCATGCCTGATGGGTAAACAGTCTTTCCTCACTCCTTGCTATGAATGTGGATAACAAGTCGAAGCAGCTAAAGTTGTCACTGTTTATACCGTGCATACAGACTGTTGTTTGATCGATTTAACATAGATGGTTTTAGAGGGTGGTGTTACGCTCTGTGTGAGATTACGAGTCAAGAAGCAGAAAATAACCAGCAGAGTCAGCTTGGTTCAAGATAGATTTTCCCGAGGGCACATTAAGGCGCCTTAGGTAGTGCAGATACAATTTTCCAAGGGAATCCTTTGGCCTTCAACTATTCACCCACCAAAATTTCTCTTCAAACGCAACAGCTCAAAACTGCATTTTTCACTTTACAAACTTTATTTTGCTGACAAACTGTCTAAATAGGTTATTTAGGGTTCTACTTGTATGATTCTATGTGAATTTTGACATAATTTGTTTGGGTCAGCATTATTTTTGCCTAAAACTGCTAAAACTACGGGCCTCCTTTGGTCGAATGATTATTAGGCAGTTGAATTTTCTTGCAGTAGCACAACTTCTTCACAGCCCTGGTTTGGATATAGTAGCCAAGGTACTCTCTCAATATTTCATCTGCCATTGAGCAGAGAGAAGTAGAAAAATAAAAAGCAAAAGTCAAGAGACTCCTCTGACTTTAAAGTGTCAATTTTTTTGATGAGCAAAATGTTTTCGTTCTGAAAGCAACGTTATGCTGAACCCAACCCCAGAACAGCACTTCCTTTTATGAGGTCCTGGCTTTGGGCCCCATAATGAGCAGTGGGTCCTCACAATGTAAGATGCTCTGCCCATGTTGGGAAAATGGGCTTTAAAAGGGACTGTATCAAATACAAAGCTTCACACACACACAAAGCTTCACACACACACACACATACATACACAGTATTTTGGAACCTATTGTTGCTGTCCACAAAACATCTTATTTCCTACTGATGAGCCTCTGTCAGATGATCCAGAGTTCTGTCCTCATAGTTTCATTATTATGTCCCACTGAGTCTCTGGGGATGCACGAAATCCCCTTTGAAATGTCCCTTAAGTTTCAGTTTAACTAAATTAAGAGCACTTTCTGGTGTCTGATGAAATCATGTTTCAGTAATGAAATGCAAGAGTCAGACGTTAACTTCAGTTTTGTGTTTTCCACCTAGAAGAGATGCAAACATTTAGGAATTTTAGGATTTCACCAAGTGAAAGTAAGGTGAGAAGTATTTTCTCTAAAAAAGTCCGCACAGCATAAATAAATGGGGGAAAAAAATTTTGACATTGAAAATGACTTTATTTGATCCATTAAGGCTGAAATGGATCAAATTTCAACCTTAATGAAATTAAGGTTCATTAAAAACCCTTTAAGCCCTACGGGTGGAAAGGGCTTTGTAAACATCCAAAAATAAATCACTAGTAGCCTCACAGTTATCAGATTAAAGTGCAAACTTTTGGTACCTCTGTAAAGGTAAGACATCAAAGAATGGTTTCCTGGTGTCAGTACTATTGTACCTTTTACCCTGCCTGAATTAAATACAATAAATTTAGCATTTTTTTACCTCACCAAAATGTTAGAAATAAATATTGCAAAACATCACTAAAATATTATTTTTCACACAAAAAAGTAGTTTAGAATTTTAAATCTACATGTTGGGTAAAAGTTCACCAAATTTGGACTCAATCAGTTGAAAAATAAAGTGTTTTATAAATATTTTACTGAGAAATGTCCCAGGTGGAGAGGTCATTTGGAGACATTTATCCAAAAATGTCTCCAAACTGTGCCAAATGTGTTTTACACATCAATACTGGGAATTTCATTAAATTACATCACTGATTACCATTGAATGACACTTAGTACATATAATATAACCATTGGTCATGACATTTACCCCATTTATATGCAAAATGTACCATTGTGCACAGTATAATCTATATAATAATGATGAACTGAATGCTATTACTTTGACTCCAACTGGAAAACTTTTATTGAAATGCAGTAAAACAATAAAAAGGAACTTTTGATGTATAGCTACCAAAGAAAAATAATAGTAATTGCATAAAAATTATGAGTGTTCTACTACAAAGTAATGAACAAATAAATATGAAATCCTTACTAGTAAAAAAACATATTTTCAGTAAAACATAAATAAATCAATGAATCAATAAAAGAATTAATTAATTAATGAAATCAAAACATTGAATATTTCGTGTAAAGTTGCGGGGGAAAAAACTTACACATCACCGCAGGGTCGCAACTACATTTTATTCAGGCGGATGCGAAGACAAAAATCGGATTCCTCCGTGCTGCAGTGAATCCGTCTCTCTTTAAAGATATTTCCCACTTCTTCCTCACATCATGTCTTTAGGAAACCTTCAAAACAAAAACGGAAGATTTGGAATGTATCTTACTTTTGACAAAGTGAAAGAATTACATATAAATAATAGCCTTTACTACCTGTGTAAACTTTGCTGGTGAATGTTATAACACATAATATAAGTTTTATAATATATGTTACATTGTTTCATTTCTAATGTAGGTTCTTGTGTCAGATACTCTAAGTCAATGTTAGAGAATAATTATTTTTTTTAGATTTACAGAATCTCAGCCTTCATAGCGGGGCTGAACCCCTATTACACCAAGCACTGTAGCTAATATTAGCTGGTATCTCGCCGGTGAACATAAATACAGTAAAGTAATATTCTAATCACAATATATACACAATAATATGTCCATCTTACTTGTGAAATGTTGTTTGTGGAGCCCTCGCATCAATAATCCATCGATCCGAACAACAATATCCCTCAGTGCTGAGGCATCTTCTGCTGTTTTGGTTGAGCAAAGTAGGAGGGTATACCGCTCCAAGATGGCCGCCGTATTTCCTGCGCCGGAGCAGCCAATACGGGGTCTACTCTTATATTATGTCTATGGTCACATATTCATGTCTATGGAGCACACGCTCTACATTTCTAAGGTGGAAGCCATAGACATAGACAGACATAGACATAGACAGTTCTGTAGAGCCTTATAATGAGTAAATGATCCAGGTGTGTTAGAGAAGGAACATATCTAAAGTTGCAGATGGTAGCTGGAAAACTAGACTTGGGCACCCCTAGCATAAAATGTATGAAAATACAATGTTAAAAATAAATTAAACACCACCTCATATTGTTAAATAACGCTTTGGAGTTTCTGGTTAGGAAGCGCATTCAAAACCTTTGGTTGAAATGGACCGTTAAATTCAAGTCTCCATTACAGACCAGAGAAAACTAAAAAGAATGCAACGTTGTGTTAATCCATTTGAGGAGCCGGCAGTTTATCTTGAGGAAATAAATGACGATGCAGAAGTTAATTAGACTGTAACATGCGCTGTGCGCTGGGTGAAGTGATGCTAATTTAAGTGAAGTCGCTTAATTTAATTTATTAAAAGTTATCGGGGCCACAATCAGTGGTTTTTGTCACTACGGAGAAAAATGTAGATACATTTATCTGCTTAATTTGTGATGGGATCAACTCACACACATCTTCATTCAGTCTTACTTGTAAATCAATGTTTCTTTTCTTGGACATTTTGATGTTAGCTTGTCGACATCTCAGTTGTATTCGCTGGGAAAATCAATAACCAGCTTGAGGTGACTCTGCTGCTCTCTAGTGGCGAGGAGCCGTAATGCTGGCTGGTTAACAATCGGAATGCATTATGGGAGATGTAGTTTGTAGTCAATTCGTGCTCAAAACCTATTTTAAGTCAATCATGGGCCTATAAAACGCTCTGCTCAACTCTGTCATTCATTGAAATCAGTACTTTATTTTAAAACTAGAACACCTCAGAACTACTCAAAAATTCAGTTTGCTGAATTTTGCCCTTTTGTTTTTACTTACTAGTGATTGAATCTGAATTACTTTTCTTAGAGGATAAGGTGAAGATGACAATTTTTAGCCCATGCATTTCCATATAATTTTACTCAAAAGCTGATTTTAAGGAAGTCTATGAAGGAGTTTTGCAAACTTTCTCTCATAAGGAAACTAAATTGTGATCTTAGTCTTGAACACTTCATTCCAACAGTTGCTTCCATCGTCTTTCTAATTCAGGGCCGTGTTCATGCAGCTTTACCCCAGTTTGCATTTTGTGGATCCATCAAGTATAATTATAAAATCAGGAACATAATTGTGAAATCAGATTCATCAAAAGCCAGCTGTTTTCCTTTTTTCCAGAAACCCAACACAAAAGGAAAGATTCTGTTGACTTTGGCTTAGTTTTTCTGGTAAGGTTGTATTTAGCTTTTTTTTTTCTTTTTTTTTTTGGCAAAACTACAGACCAGAATTGATGTTAAAGTTCTACAAGCACCACAAACAGACTGTCTTTTGCACAATGATACAAACATCTGGGTTTAAATATAAAGGTTTACTAAATTTAGTAAAAACTTACACCCACTGTGAACCCTACATTTTTACATTCATTCTTCATGACTTTAAATTCAAAGAGGCGTTACACTTCTGCATGTGTTTATTCATTTTTAGTGTTGTTAGTCACAAGAAATGACAAGAGTGAAATATTCTTCAATTTTATTACTCTTTTGCTTGAATAGTCGAGTAATCCATCACTGAAAAATGTAAACATTGGGTTCTTTATTGTAATTTGAAATCCAACCTACTCTTGCTGGGGTTTTATTCAGGGAGGGGGAAGCAATAAGTTGAACATTCAGCACTTTCCATCTTGTACAGAATAGGTTTGTTTATTTATAGGTTTGTTTCTACAGTTTTTTCCCTGTACTTTTGTCCTCATCGTAGTCTACCTGCTTCTAAAGTGCGTTGCTGTTCAGAAGCTTTAGGAAACTTTTTGGAAGACAGTTTTCTTTTTGAAGAAACACTCGAAAGAATAAAAAAAATATATAAAAAATAGGTGTATCCAGGTGTACTTTCTCCATCTTTAAATATAGATTTTTTTTTTTTTTTTTCATACCAGTGTCGGCGAGACAAGCAGAGGAGCTGTTAAAGGCCTCTGGCTCCATTAATATCTGTGCAATGGGGACTTATTATGTAAGTCCTGAAACCTGAGAGCCAGTCACCTGTTCTGCTACCTGAGCTCAGGCCCTGGGGACGGATGAAGGACAGCCAGCCTGCACTTAGCTGAGCACTCTACTCTTATGAAAGAGGCATAAGGAGCTACTGGGAGCCACAGAAAAAAATCCCTGAAGGCTGCTTTTTTTTTTTTTTTTTTTACCCCAGCTCGACTAAACCAGAGGCGTGAGTAAGAAAGTAATGAACCGGGACATATCAAAAGTTAGTGAGGTCTATAAAAGGGAGCCATCGCTGTTACACTTCTACCCAAGGATTTTATTTTCATTACTCTTGTAGCTTCCTTTTGAAGTCCTCTGTGAGCGACTTAAGCTCTGAGGTAATTTGTGTAAACATATTGACTTGGTTTGATGGATTTTACTTTCCTCACTGAACCTCTGAGGGTTGAGAGGAGCTTCCACCGAAACTTGACAAATGATCAGTGAGGACATCTCACTCCCTGACGACACGTTGTCCTCGCAGGTGAGAGCAGGACAGCTCAAACTGTGGCCTCTGCGGACGCAACTCGCTCTGTGGAGAGAAACAGCTGCTGCTTCAGGTCAAAGGCCGCAGAGAAATGATTTCACTTTGCTGGTTGGTGTCTGTTTTTAAAAGTACACAGCAAAAATATACAAAAAGGTCATCTTTGAAAATGACTTTTCTTGTGCAGCCTTACTTTAGCAAACCTACGAGTTGTTTATTTGGTATAATCTATTTGTATTTAGACTTCATATAATAGAGGGTTTGGCTGCTAGGCTTTGGTTGCCATTTTTGTATGTTTTGTGTGCATTTTTTTTAATACACTGTTTTTTTTTTTGTATTATTTTTGACACATTGACAGAATTTAAAATCAGCCTCTGTTTGCATGTCAAATATTTTTGTGTAATGCCACTGATAACCATCAATAGATCTAGTTTAAATTCACTTTAAAGCTCCAGTTTAAGTTCATTGTTCACTTTTGAGCTGCATCATTTACAAAGTTTTGCAAACTCATCCATATCCCTTTTGTCATTCTACAGCTGCAATAATTTTATCTTACTAATCAACATCATCCTTGTGAATGAAAGATGGTGTTCAGTTGTTTCTACATCTAGTGACAGATTTTATTTATTGATTTTTTTTTTTTGTGGCATGTTCTTTCCATTCTTACATGCTTCACTGAACAGCCCTCCAGTAGTTGTTCAAAGTTTGGGATTTTGATTTGGAATCTAACCATGGTTTACCCTTCAACACAAATCCATCGTGACCTTTCTGCCATGTTTTGTGGTCTTCCTAATCTTCAACTGCTTTCTAACAAACGTCAGAAGACTTTTATACTAAGAGACAAATCACACATGGTTTGTTTTGTTGGACTCTTCGGGTATCAGAGTACAGCAGACTGAATATAAATGCACGCCACACTTTTTAGAGTTCTATTTGTGGGGGAAAAAAAATGCACACATTGCATTAGTTTCCCAACGCTTCCATCCACAGGTATGTGCTATTTGGCGTTGATCTATGCAGAAATTCCAATAAAATACATTAAGATTTGTGGCTGTGAAATGAGAAAAGGTTTGAGGTGTATGAGCCACAGTAAAGATTTAGGTTTTCTTCAACCCGCTGCATCTTCCTGCAGTTGCCTGCAGTCTCCATAACGGCTCCTAGTAGCCGGAGTGGGAAACAGGTGTTTCAGATAATGACACCACTAAAGACCCTTGAGCCAACTTGTGTGTTATCCTCCTGTCATTTCCAGCAGATTATAGTCCGTGTGACCACATTCCAGCAACCCATGGTCAGGATCATTACAGCATGTCTGCCTGAACTGAACAAATTGCTTTAACACAGAAACCATTATGTAACTGCTAAACTTCATAACAAGGGATGCTTACTTTGTGCAGCATGTTTTCCTCTACTATGATCCAACATCAGGTGGCTGATAATGGGCTTACAATGTTTAATATAATATGGCACTATTTTTCAGAGAGGAGGTGTCGTTTACTTTTAGATTTAGGTTTGAAAATAATGCAGTAAATGTGAACATGTTGTCTCTGTCTGTTTAATGTCTTTACAGCGATGCAGGTTCACCTCCTCACATGGAGTGCATGTTGGAGTCGGGGCATGACGACTTAATCGATTAAGCTGAAAATTACCACCAGCATTTCTGATATATTCCCCTCTTATAACATCTCTCATAACTTTCTGCCCTTATTTGTGTATTTTTTTTTTTTGCTTTTTAAGCTAATAAGAAATAAGGAACACGGCCAAAGTATTTTCTTGATCAAATAAAGCATATAGTTTGAAAAGACTAGTTTATATGAACAGCTAAATTTTGTTGTTAAAAGCATTGGGTGAGCCTTCCTAGTGACTGAATTCAGCTTTTTCAACCACTTCCAGGGCTGCAGGTGTGTGAAATCCAGTACCAAAGCATGCTGTGTGCTGCTACAAACACTTTAAAATTTGATACAGTTAATTTCACAAGGGGTACAACAATAGGATGTTAAATAAATACAAAACATTCCTCAGTCAACTATAACTAATGTGTACAGTTTAGTGCAGAGGAGATAACAGTCTCGTTTAATTTATCAGGAATTATTCCAGCGAAAGCAAATCTTAAATCTTCAGCTTACTTATCTTGGATAATTTCATGCTCTGGTTTGGTTGGGACCAGTCGAAAGATTCATTCTTTATAATTCCAACAGGAGTGAATCTCACCCTTTTCCTGTTCTCACAAATGTCCCAAACCTTCTGGGAGGTTTTTTCTGGAAGAGTTGAAGGAGTTACAGCTGTAAAAAGTGGCCCAACATCATAATGTAGGTGGCTTAAAAATGAGATTTTTTACATGCTTACGTGTCATGCTTAAATGTAAGCTATCCGAGAAAATAACCATTCAAAACATTTCAGATATTAGATATCAGATGGATGGATGGATGGATGGATGGATGGATGGATGGATGGATGGATGGATGGATGGATG
>NW_006799951.1:2664899-2674894 GCF_000485575.1 Poecilia formosa
TAAATTTTCCTCGAGGAATTTTAGTAATCGAGGTACTCGAATCATTCGAGGAATCGTTTCAGCCCTAAAAATAACCATTCAAAACATTTTACTAAATTTCCAGATATTTCACAATGGATGGATGGATGGATGGATGGATGGATGGATGGATGGATGGATGGATGGGCGGGCAGCTGTTTAGAGGAGTCTGTGGACTCTGATTGTTGAACATTCAAGTCGTTAAAATAAATTGCAAACATTTGAAAACTGCAACAGCTGGACTTTCAAAGTAACAAATGTCAGCGTCAAATATTTTAACTGGCTATTCAAAATCCAAGAGTTTATAATTATTGTTTTAGAAGCTCAACTTCCTTTAAAAAAAACATCCATTCTCTGTCATTTCTGGTGGGAAGGAAGTGGTTTGGCAGGTTTTACAAAAATGTGACGTGCGCTCATGTTGTTGAAAGTTATGCTGAAACTTTAAATTTGATATCTAACAAAGAAAAATAGCTTGTATCTGGGGCTGTTTTTTTTTTTTTTTTAAATATTTGCTTTTTAGGGAACAAAGTGATATATTTGCTATTAGTTTGACTTGCTGGCTGAGGGGGAGAAAGTCCCATCCAAGAAGGAAATTAGTTTAACTGAAACTGTGAATCCATAAATTTCCATTACAGAGTTGTCTGAGCTTCCATTCCCATGTAGTTGATTCATAGTAGAACAAGCAGGATAAGCACAATTACTCTTCTTCTGTCATAGTTCTTACATTGCAATGTTCTTGAAAATATGATAGCCGGCCAAAAGCACAATTTGAATTTACTTTGACTAGATTCCAAGCCCAATTTATTCTCTGTGAACCAGACAAGTTTGCTTAAAGAGTTTATTAGAAACTAAATTTACTGACTGATACAGGACAGCAGTAGTCTTACGAGTTCATTTGAGGACACTGTTGATCACCACCAGGATTAAAAAGGACACAGTGGATATCATTGAGTGTGGTCAAAAAAACGAGCAGCATCTTTGATACAAGAGTTTGAAATATTCAAGCTTTGGTTTCATGTTCATCTGCCCATCAATCCATCCATCTTGTCCTTGCCAGGTCACAAGGGTGTTTGTGCTTATCTTCAATGACTTTTGGACAGAAGGTGGGGGATATCCTGAACAGTTTACTGAGCTTTATTTTAATGAATCATCCAAAATTCGTCTGCAACTAGGCCTGATGAGCTGCCATGAGCTGAGTAGCAGAAAGCCGGAATGAGGGAGCTTTTATTTTTATTTTTGGATCGTGATGAGTGGGAATGAGCTATGAGTTCTGAATAAATATGGAATGATGAGCTGGAGTAAATAATCAAATATTGAAGTGTTGGCAGAAATAAAGCTGTAGATATTTCATCACAGGAGGAGAGTTGATAACAAATTTGGCACTTTTTCAGGTGCATCAACTTGATTTTTACATTATTGTGCGCTCTGACCAGCTTGTTAAATGGAAGGAAGTTTTGTGTTCGGTGAGAACTGGAAAGGCTCTGTGGCTCTTTGTAGGTGTAGCTGTTTGTTGATTTTCAAAGCTAATTTATTTCTTTTAACAGTGTGCTAGTTTGCCTGAGGTGCTCACCAGAAAGGGTAAGGAATAATTTCCCAGAAAGTTGTTAAATGTTTCTCCAAAAACCCCATGGATGTTTAGTTCCATGCTGAGATAAGTTATTCTATACTTCAGGTTGCAAATGACTTTCCCTGAAAAAAAAAAAAAATTAAATGCTTTACTGTCCACACAATTCTCATGGTGAAACATGACGGTCCCACCTTCAGACGTTGGGTAAACGTCTCTCAAGGGTAAGGAAAACTGGTCAGAAACAATAGTTAGAGGCAAAGGTTGGGTAATACTGGCTTCAAGGAAAGCATTTTCAGATGGTAGAAAGGCCCAGATAAAGCTGACTGGTGAAAATGCAAACTAGCTCTGCAGTGGCAGCAGAGGACTGGGTTTAGTTTTTTTTTTTTTCTGTGGGCTTTCCTGACAACTGAAGTAAGAAGTTGAAATATGACAGAAACTGGAGACTTCATCAGAAAATCAGGATTTTATTTTATTATTATTATTATTTTATAAAGAAAATTTTCCCCTATGCTCTCCTTTGTCATGGAAACACCAATTGAAACAAAAATATGTTGTGCGAAAGAGTGTGTAATAGGTCCCTGTAAACACATAAAAACACCTACGAGCTTTGCGTCTTCAGCATGTCTACTGTTTTTTAGTTGCATAATCTTTCATTTTGCAAAGATATCATTAGAAAAAAAATGTTCTCTCTTTTTTTTCAGAGTGCTTAATAAGGACATCAATGCTTCGCTGCACAAGAATGTCCAGTCATCTGGAGTGAGGTGGGGGCAAGAGACAGAGGAGAGCTGGTGGGAAGGAAGTGATCCTTCGGGGGAGTTTTTGACCTGGTGTGGCAGGAAAAGAGAAAGGCATTTTCTCCTTTCACTCATCCGTTTACAAGTAGTGTTTTTAGCCAGCCTCTGACATTATTCAGCTACGCTAGAATAATCTGAAGAGCTTCATCCTAACCACCAATGAGGATCTCGGACATCCAGCTGGATCCTGCTGTCTTCATGTCAAACAGTCCAAGACAAGTCCGCTCACCAGCTAACGGATTATCAGTAGCAGATCCAGGAGTGATGAAGGTACAACTTGTTGGATGCAAAACAAACTGTTCAGAGAAGGAGCAAAAACAGGGAGTGACAAATTCCTCAGGAACGAAACCGTCTTCCTCAGAGCTTTCCTACAGGGTGTGCATCCATCGTGAGATGCCTCTGAGGTCTTGTAGCTCTGCCGTGTTTTTGGACAAGTCGCTTTGCATTTCGCTCGCAGAACTTGCAGCAGGAACAAGAGGAGTTCAAGCACCTCTGCACAGGTCTGCCCTGACTTGTCAGCTCGGTGAGCAATCTCTCTTTGGATCCGCCGTAGATAAGAAAACAGCCAAAACAAAGGAGGCGTACAGAAGAGGTAACTTCAACAGGTGCAATGGCCAAGAGCAGAGACCGGATCACAGGGGGAGCCCTCTATCAAAGCGCCGTGGACTCAGGGCCAATCAAAAGGCACCTGCTTGTGGCGCCAACAGTAAGGATGATGACTCAGAAAAGCAACGCCGCAGCACTTCTTTGGGATTGTCATTCAGAGAGCCATCTGCCTCGAACACAAAGGCTGCAAAGCAGAAGGGGAATGCAAATAAGGCAGCCGTCTCTGCTTTGAGCAATTTCAGGCACATGCAGCACACGTTCACTTATGGCCCAGGTATGAATTTCGCCACCTTCAGCTGAAAATTCAGAGTGATCGATCAGCAAGCACACGTTTCTCGAACATCCTAAAACGTCAAGCAGCATATTTATGTGCCAAGCTGGTCTTACAGTGTGGATAATCTCTTTATTTATATATATATATTTTTCCCTTTCTGCTTCTCACCTCTTACTTTTTTTTATCTCATGCATTGTTAATAGACCCACACACGCCTTCCACACGGTTTCCACTGCGATTTTACATTGTTTAAGATAAATCCCAGTTGGCAAAGAAACATGCTGAGCTCAAACAGAGTTAAATAAAGTGCAAACACATCCCTTTATACGTCTTGACTTTCTAGACTGAAATATAACACGTGAAGATAAGAAATGACTGCTGCATTGAAATGACACTGTACTATTTCAGAATGGACTCACAGACATTTATACCGAAAGCACAAGGAAACGCTAGAGGCTTACATGTTTTGTTGAACATTCCCCAGGAAAAACGTAAAAAGCTGAGTAAGCTTAAAGCTGAATGCCTGATGTCCTTAAACGAGATGGGAGAACTGTGTTTTACATAAAAATTGAAAGAATAGGTAAAAATACAGCTTAGCAGAAATGTTACTTTGTGGCATTGATTATGAACCAAGTGTGATCCTAACCGTGAAACCATGCTTAGAGCTAACTTGTTCACAAATACAGTTAAAACAGGACAATGTTACATATTAGGGGACTAAAAATACAAATAAAACAAAAAAATAATTACACTGAAATTAAATAAGTTTTGATTTGTAACTGGCTTATAATTGTACCAAGAAGCAAAAGTAAGGCAAAACATTCTGACTATATTCCAATGTGTATTAGAATATTTGGCAAACAGTAACAGACATTGTCAAATTTTAATAAACTTGGGCTTTGAAGTTTAATTATTTGAAAGTAATAAATAAAATCACAAAAAAAATGAAAGTTATGTCTGAAAGTTAAATTTCAGTCATATGCTTATTTATTCTTTTCATGTCTAAAGGTGTTGAAGTACATTTACACCAAAATGCAAAAAAAAAAAATCCAGAAAGCATTTCTTGTATTTTGCTTCCCCACAACTTGGAATCAAAATGGATTGTTTTATGGTTTGCAGCACTTCTTTTACAGAACATGTCTACAACTTTGGATATTTCATTTTCTTTTCATTGTGAAACAAGCAACAAGTAGGACAAAATACCAGGAAACGTCTGTGTGCATTACGCCTTCATGTTCATGTTATGTCATGTTTATGACAGTGTCGTGTCAGTCTAATGCACACCACTTCAAGTAAAGTGTTACTGTTTTTACTCCTAAAACATGACCACAAATTCTCACGTAACTTGAGGTTTAGGCTTTGACTTTACCATACATTTACACATTTCCCCTTTTTACTACTGGAGTGTTGTTTTAGCAGTACGCTTTGGACTTTCACTAGGCCCAGTTAGGGTATCGATGAGTTTTAAGGGACTATGTTTTTACAAATATGTTTCCTGACACAAGTACATTTTTATCCAGGTCCCATATTTTTCTGTTTTTGATTTGTTTGTAAAGTTTAAAAAAAAAAAATTGTTAACCTTTTAGTTTAGTTGTTGACTCTCTCAATGTTTACTTCATAAAAAATAAAACAACATACTTTATGGATGCAATAGGCATAAAACAAGATAAGCGCATTAGGATGTAGATGTAGAGGTGTAAATTAACAATGATTATTTGATCTGAGCCAAGATTACATAATGGACTATAAACTAATTTACGAAATCTTCCAGTAATGATGGCGAAGGCTGCAGCAGAAAGGACCTGCCCTTTCATATTTGCTGTCTCATGAAAAAACATCTGCAGCACACAATACTTTTTAATTATTAAAATGTCTCAGCTCTCTGTGGGACGTGTAAGGTTTTTTTTTTTTTTAGGCAGACTTACTTTGTTACAGTAAATATAGCATATAACAAAAGCTTGACCAGTGACACCACATGCTGGTGATGCAGTCCAAAAAAAACAAAAAAACAAGCTAAATGATTACTGCAGGGTATTCAGCTGAGAGATATACGCTCTAAAAAAAGGGGGACAAGAAAGAGGTTACGGGAGCAGAATAAATGCAATGCTATCTTTTACATTATTCATCGGCCACGCTCTTGTTCCCTCTGGATTGTTTTTACTCCTTATGAGTTGTGGGGGTAGTGTGTGTTTCTGCAAGCATGGGAGTGTGCTGGGTTCACTTTGAGGTCTGTTCTTCACTGTTTTACTCAAGATAATGAAAGCTTCGCTAGAAACTCATGGCCACTGAGAATGAACCGAACAGGCGGAAAAGCAACAGCAAAACCACTGCATTCAGATGCTTCTAAATTCCTATTTGTCACAAAGTTGATTGTGCTTTTTTATGCTTCTTAGAAATTATATTTTCCCTGTATTTCTAGTATTGAGTGATGTAACATTATTATTTTTTTTCTTTTTCTCCCTAGTAGATTCAGGGAGCATGATGAGCAAGCAAGGAGAAAGTCAAAAGACAGATGAAGAACAAGAAGGTGGCAAATCCACAGAACCTCAGATAATTTCCACTTGTCGTCACCGCTCACCACTGAAGAGCGATTCTGTGGGAGGCATTCTTAAAACCCTGAGCCTGAAAGTATGAGTCACATTTCTATACTTTATTTTTCCTCAAGAATTCTCTTTTAAAGTAGCAAAAATATAAAATACCTTTCTCGAGAAAAGTGACTAAGAACATTCGGCATTCTAATGGAGTAGAAAACTGGAACTGTGAGGATTTGTTGAACAAAACTGTTGACTTATCGACAGGAGAATTTCATGAAAGAAGCCCATTTTATACCCTTTTTCTGAATAATGTGTATTTTAAAAATATGGTCACCAAACACATGGCATCCATTTTTTTTTTTTTTTGGCCTTTTATTTAAAGTGTTCAGACAGGAAAGTAGGGTATTGAGAGAACGGGAAGACATGTGGCAAAGGTCATTAGGCCAGGAACCGAACCTGAGACGGCTGTGTCGAGGACTAAGACTTCCTTATGTGGGTTGTGCTTCACCCCTGCCCCACCACAGCACTTCCAGCATTAATGGTTAAAACTGTGTCATGCTCCCGTTTAATCTGTTCAACTAAATAACAGATATTTTATCAAAAGACAAAAGTTGCAAAAATTTTAATCATGTCAATTCTAGGTCTTAAAAAATCTTAAATATCTCCATGTTTTCAACGGTAGATTTAAAAAACAAAGGTAATAAAAGTTGCTTTAAAAGTTGCACTAAAAGTTTATTAAAAGTGTCAACTTTGCATTATTTGGTAAGTAATGACACTTTAATGCAAAGACGGCGCTGTTAATTGACTTTTAATGCAACGTTTAAAGCAACCTTGCATTAATAGTGTCATCATTTACCAAATGTCACTTTGTGACAACAGTCATAAACATTCATAAATACTTCTTCATGTTCATAATAGGTGGTATGTCATGTTTATGACAGTGTCATGTCAGTTTTATGGTCACTCCTTCAAATAAAGTGCAGCTGCAAAGAGAACAATTCATAATTTTACGGGTGTTTTCCTTTCCAGGAGGCGTTAGAGCTTTTCAGACCAGACTTCATCAGCCGATCTCAGGGTCGGGTCAGACACTTGGAGCAGAAGGCCAGGAGAAGGAAAGCTCTGCAGGACTCAAATTTAGCCCTGGGCCTAACAGAAGAACAAGGCAAGCAAAAGAGGCACTGCACTACACCCGATCCACTTAGTGGTAAGTACAGCCGAATCAGAAAAAGCAAAAATAAGCCATTAGGAAGTAACGCAATGTGTAACACCCACTAGTAAACAGACTCAGTTTTTGTCAGATCATCAGTGTTGACAGAAGTATTCAATCAACTCTTGATCATATGAAATTGCTATCCCAGGACTTTCTGCAATAAAGAAGTACATGTGATGCATCAGTCCTGGTGACGATAGATAAAAAAAAAAAAAAGATATATAACGTATTCAGAGCAGATGCTTTCTTTTCCTCTCCTACATTCATCTTTTATCATGTTACATCACTTTTGCAGACATGGGCACATTTGTCAAATTCCTGGACTGCTGGGTCAAGTGCTCCTACGTCAGCAAGTGCATTTCTGGAGAAAAACAGAAACCGTAACGAATTAATAATAAACCTGTGAACACGTCATGGCATTTCTTTTACCAATTGGTGGAACGATGCACTGTTTATTTAGTAATCATCTTTAATTTCATTGTCTCAGCAGGCTTGCTCATAAAAAAGGGAATAGCACGTGATCCCCTTGTTAGTGGAGCAGCATTTCACCGACTTTGCTCTCTGGTGGCCATCATTGAGTACTACAGAGGAGCTAAAGAATCTTGAATAAATTCAGGTTGGCCAGATAATAAAAAAATGTGAAATGAATAAAGAAAAAAAATAAAATAAAGCCCTACAAAGAGGAAACAATTCAACTGTACAACTTAAAATATTTTTTGATTTGGTTTTTTGACTCTTGAAAAAGTAGTTCTTCAGACTTTTATTGCTTTTTGGTCATCGTTGTAACTAATTTAAATTAGCCTACAATCCACCCATCCATCCATCCATCCATCCATCCATCCATCCATCCATCCATCCATCCATCCATCCATCCTGCTTATCCGACCCTGGAAAAACAGAAGCAGGGAACAATAAGCTTATAGTTTTTTATGTGTCATGAAGGAGAAATTAAAGCTTATTGTCCAATTATACCTTGATGTTTTCACTTCACTTTCAGTCTGACAGAATTGACAGGACCAGAACTGGATCTGCCAGTACAAAAAAGTTATGGTGCGTGCGTGCGTGCGTGCGTGCGTGCGTGCGTGCGTGCGTGCGTGCGTGCGTGCGTGTGTGTGACAGTGTCTCAGTGTCTCTGTGTCTCTGTGTCTGTGGGTTTTTTTTGTGTCAGTGGACTAATGGAGGACGGTGTTACAGTCTAAACTGGAAAGCTCATCCATCAGTGTGTATTTACATATGCAAGCTTGATTTCCATATTAATTCCTGTTTGTTATTCCTGTGTGCTTGTTGGGCTGTGGATGTGTGTGTCCTAGATAACCTTTTCAAGCCGAGAGAGCGCTCTATATCAGGCAGAGAGATGCAGCTCAGGTCCAGACGGTGAGTCCTCTAAACTAACCCCCTCTCAAAGGGAGTCGTGTGGGGTTTTCATTCTCGTTTTCATAGTGCAGTCGATCCCATCAATACACACACACACACACACTCACACACACACACACACACATGCATGCATCCACATGCTGTTGACACCCAACAAATTTGATGCTCAAATGTCTTGGCAGAAGATATGAGGTAACCTCTACATCTTATCTCTCTCTCTCTCTGCTTATCTGGTAAAACACGCCTGATCTGTTGAAGGTTTCCCATTGTAATTGTTTTTTTTTGGTTTTTTTGTTTTTTTCAAAAGCAACACTATCTCACTCGGTGGATCTCCTGAAGAAAAAAAAATGGCAGTAGTTCTGCACGTGATAAAGGGGAGTGTGTGTTTGCAGAGTGTTTATCTGTGGATCCAGGTGTTTTTTTTATTTTTTATTTTTCCAGACTGTAGTCTTACTTGATAACACCTTGTCTCCAAGACACCAGTGTGTTGGCATGGCTCAGTCACCCTTAGATTTCTGATAGTATTTTCTTCTGCCCTGTATGAATTTTCTTTTTTTTTTCTTTTTTTTTTTTCTTTTTGCGTCTGAAGGATTTACAACAAGCTGCCGGAGGTGACAAAGAAAAAGGAGGAGGAGAAAAAACGGGCTATATCTCAAACCAACAGACTGCGAGCAGAGGTCTTCAAAAAGGTAAATGGGATCAACGTGATACTCTGATAGGATGTTGGATTACAAGCACATCGGATTGATCAGCTGGGAAGTCAACGATTGTTTGAGCCCAGTCTGAGAGAAAATAAAAAGACAAAATAGATTAATGCATCAGTATATTCTATTATTTTTGACATAAGCAGCTGACGTACTCATCACGTGCGTGGGTCTTTATTGCCTCTTTTTCTGTCACGAGAGTTTGGCTTTGAAATAACTTTCTACAACTTTTCTACTTCCAGAGTGGAGAGATGACACTGCAAACAATTTCAATCCGTTTTCAAAACAAGAGCTGAATTATCGTAGATTCTTATCAGGGATTTTTGGAGCCCTAATCAGATTTTAATTCAGGGGCCTTCATACCAACATGTCAAAAACAGATACTTCATCATTCTGAGGCTACACTATGGCTGTAGCATATCTACTATTTTTGGTGCAATTTGTAATCTGACAACATGATACTGGTATTACTTTGGCTATTGATTTTAACCTTAAAGGACAGGAGTAGCAAACAAGGAAAAATATTCTTTGCAACTTCTGCAAACAAAAGCTTTACAGTGAACCAGTCAACAAGACTAACATCTTTTTTTTTTTCTTTTTTTTTTTAATTTGGAACAGGTATGTGAAATGTGCCAAAAGTGCAGTATTTCACTACAAAGTAAAATCATATGATTGTCTTCGGGGGCCCCTGGTGGTGTTGGGGAGCTGAGCAGCCGCTTAACTTGCATGTACCTTAAGCCGGCTCTGTTTCACACTTTTTTTTATGTTGAATCATATAATTATATATATATATATAATTCCCTTCTCACCCTTCTGCGGGTGGTCTCTCTCTTTCATCCTCTGAGCTCGGGTCCTCTACCAGAGGCCTGGGAGCTTGAGGGTTCTGCGCAGTATCTTGGCTGTGCCTAGAACTG
>NW_006799951.1:2675508-2679822 GCF_000485575.1 Poecilia formosa
TACACTATGTATTCCAGAGTCATTCTGGAATACATAGTGTATTCCAGCGTTGATACATACAGTCTATCAATGCTAAGCTCTTACATATTTATGTTTTTATAGTTCCATGATTCTTAATAAGTACTACTTTATCAGAGAAGGTTTGAAATTAGATGAGTGGAGTTATGCCAAGGTAAGTATATGGATAGATGGATAGATTGATTATAAACTACATTTATTTCTGAGATAGTGCATTTTTTTACTTTGTCCAGCAGAGGTCAGTGTTAAACTGTTAAAGCCTTGTGCATCTGTCTCTGTCTGAACTATTATAAAAACATACTTTTGCTTCTTTATTCCTCAAAAATTCAAAATCTTCATTTTTATATATATATATATATATATATATATGCAGTCTGTAAATTGTGCTTACAGATTGAAAGATGAATATCAGAACATGACCAACAAAGTCTGCTTGTTGTCTCGGTATAAGAACTACAAATAAGAAGTATTAGTTGGTACTAAGCAATACGCATAAGGAGAATATTTTAAGCCTATGTTTCTGCCTCTATTTCAGACAAATAGAGGAACTTGGGAAATGAGTGATGTATTTAGGACATGCAGTGTCAGTCAGTTCCTCTCCTGTTCACCTGTGGGTGAACCATCACTTTCTTTCCTATTATAACCTGAACAATGAGTTTGCTGTCAACCAGAGAAAAAGCAAGGGGCGTAAAGAGATGTCTCAAATCTCTGAGTATTTAAGTAACACAAAACTAAATGTAAAGTTGTTTCTTTTTTTCCCCCTGAATTTCATAATTATGTCTGTGACTGATCTGAGAATCGTTTTTAACTCTGAGACCTGCTTCACACGAGGCCAGATTTTCATCAACAGTAACCTGGGGTTTTGCTTTGCTAGCACAGCTGGCAGCTGTGGGTCTCAGCAGAAGAATAGTTCATTTCTGGGTGGGAAAAAAAAAATAGTTTTTGCAGCTATGATGTAAGTGTGACCTCTCCACCTCTCAAATGAAGCCATTAGTTGGGCTCCACCACAGGAGATCAAGAGAAAAAGAACGAGTTCCTCCCGAACAAACGCTGTGTGATTTGGAGACCTCATTTTTATCCCGTGCTGACGGGGAAGCCCAGCAAAGACTCACAGCGAGGGTCTGATAGCACAAGGTGAAGGGTGGGTGGTGCTGAACGCTGTCTGAAATGAGATTCCAGCTTCTGGGTAGTACATTTGTAGGAGTATGATTGCAGAGAAGTCAGATAGCTGGCCAGACTTATTCCCTTTACCCACAGGCTTGGGCACCTCGGGGGTGAAGCTGATGGGTGTGAAAGCCAATTTAGCGGTGGTAGCTGCTGCGGTCTGATGCTGAGCTGCTGCTAACAGACCAGGAGAGGAAAGAACTGAGTGCTGATAAATGGGTTTTGATCAGCCGATTGAGGAGATCTACCAGTTACATTTGTGTCTTTCTTGTCTTGCAGAAAGTTCTGGACCAGATTCTGCAAAGATGAACTCAACCCCATCAGGCGCCACCTTCGTTTAAAAACACTGACTACATATGGGTGGTGTCTATTGAATGTCCAGTGTTTGTTGGCTCCTTTCCATTGTTGCAAACGGTTAAACTTGATTTTGTTTGCATTGTTCCCAAAATCTCTTGTAGCTGTTTGGTGGGGACTGGTTATCCAGATTTGAAAATGTTTCAGATTCAAAACCATAAAAATCTTAGAAAGAAGAATTTAAACAGTCATGGTGTGTAAATTAAAAGTGTGCTGTCTATCTCTATCTCTAAAGTCAAACTGTTAAAACCTAGAGAGGACAAAATATGAGTGGCATGTCTGATAAGCAGCCGACTGCAGATAGTTTGAACATTTTTGCATTAGTCTTTCTATCAATATTTTAAATCATTCTAAATAACTGATATAAGAATCTATTTATATATTCTTTTATTTTAGCACAATTAGGAGCAAATGTTGCTTCTTTGTTCTGCATAAAAGCGTTTAGATCATGTTATGCATTTTACTGTTAAATCATTATATTAATGCTATGATGTAGCAAAAACATGTATTCAAGGTAAAGTATTTCATCGATGAAACTTTTCTGGCATCGTTTTGTGTCAACAACGTTCACAGAATGAACTACCAATGCCTGATAGAAGTTTAGATGAAGCATATTATCTTAACCTTTCAAATGTGAACGATAAATCGCTAGTAAAACCATCTGCAAACAACTCAGCTCAATGTTTAAAAATAAGTTTTCATCAACATTACGCTCTTCATAGCTGTGCGAGCGCAAGAAGACACAATAAAAAGGGTAAAAGTTGGTTTTGACCTGAGCCACCTGACTTTGTCAGCGGGACAGCTTTGTCCTTGACGTGAGGGAGGCAGACCGTGTTTCATCATTGGCTTCACGTCTGTCTCAAGGCCTCTGCGAGCACCAGTCTGGAACGACGGCATTTCAAGCTCATCGAACTCGTGAGACACACAGGACATGTGAAGAAAAAGGCCATATGTCACAGAGCTCCAAACCAAAGATGACTATGTTATAGGAGAGGAGGATCCTAAAGTGCAACCCGGGAGTTTGATCGGCTTATAGTCTGTAAGGGTGGCAGCATTTTAAAAAAGTGGTCACTGGGACCTGGAGAAAGCTATAAAACAAACACATCATAAACATCTAAGGTGTGGCGACAAACCTTTTGTGAACCTCAAAAACTACAACAGTAAATAAAGCTGCGATATGAAAAAAAGACTACCTGGTGTGTTGAAAGGGTTTTCATTTACATCTCTTGGCCATAGCAAAGAACATTAATATGTGTTCATGTTTCTCCTTCCAGTGTCACCAAGAAATCTGTTTGGGATCGCTCCACATTGGGTTAGCAATTTTTGTGCTGCCATGTAGGCAGGTTTCAGACGCTGAATGCTGACTGACAAGAGTTATATCTGAGAAGACAGGCTCTTGTCAGTCAGCTTCCCTCTCTCTGAGGAATCATGTGTCTGTATGTCACATTACTGTCTCTGTATAATGTGGACTGTGCTCCTTGGTCCCTCCACAAGCTAGAATGACTCAACTGCCCTCAGGTTATCGCGCTGCGGTGGCTTTTAAAAAGAAAACTTATAAGATAAGATTGGCACTGGTTTCATCCAAACATTGAGTCTCGGCTTTCTTTCTTATTTGTGACTCCATAGCTGCAAATAATACATTCAAAGAAAGTCGTTGGTGAATGAAAGGTTTATTCAAAATTTGCCTCAAGCTGGGGTGCTGCGGTGGCACGGGGGTAAAGCGTAACCCATGTACGCTTTACCCCCATTACGCTTCGTTCTTGACTCGACCGTCACAGGTTTGAGTCCTTTCCGCGTGTCTTCCCCCGCTCTCATTTCCTGCTTTCCTACCTGACAACTCTCAAATAAAGGCCACTAGAGCCAATAAAACATTTAAAAAATTGCAACAAGCTACAGTATGTAAGGGATAGAAAGAAATACAAAAAAAACAAACAAAGAAATAGATCAGTTGAGACCAAAACTTAAATTCTTATCTATTGTTCAAATGTTGCGTTAGATGAAAAACCAACACTGCACATCACCGTAGACAGACTCTCTGTGGTGAAAAAAAACCAAAACAAAACATGGTGATGGCAGTATAATCCTGTGGATACATTTTTCTTTAGAGAATCTGGTCAGAATTGATGGATTTATATCATTCTTTCATCAGGATAAACACCCAGAGCTACATTCAAAAGCCGGCTTGGATCAAAGCACAGTTGTGTGTTAGAATTGTCCAGTCAAAGTACAAACCCAAATGTGATTGAGAATCTTTGGAGAAACTTGGAAAATGATGTTCACAGACAATATCCAATCTGACTGAGATATAGGCTCCCCAGAGACATCTGTGGCCTTTATGCCTGCAGTGCACAAAGTAAGAAAGATTAGGGTGGACCATTCTAGGTAGCAACCACAGGACACAGATGGTGCCTGGGTGAAGCTGGCATGTGCGTGCGTGCGTGCGTGCGTGCGTGCGTGCGTGCGCGTTTGTTTGTAATACCTTGTGGGGACGATTTTCCTGACATATACTACGTTGTGGGGACCAATTGCTCCTTGTGGGGACCGAAGCCTGATCCCCACAAGGGGAAACTCTGTTTTTGGGTCAGGGGTCAGATTTAGGGCTAAGGTATGAACTGAGTTTTGGATAGGGTTAGGGTTAGGTATGTGATGGTTAGGGTTAGGAAAAGGGTAAAGGTAAGGTTTAGGCTGTAGAAATGAATGGAAGTCAATGGAAAGTCCTCACAAAGATAGCCACGCAAACGTGTGTGTGTGTGTGTGTGTGTGTGTGTGTGTGTGTGT
>NW_006799951.1:2680640-2744145 GCF_000485575.1 Poecilia formosa
GTGTGTGTGTGTGTGTGTGTGTGTGTGTGTGTGTGTGTGTGTGTGTGTGCGTGTTGTGGGGTGATGAGGGATGCAGAGAAATAGGAAAGCAAGAAAAGAGCAGTGAAAGGGAAGAAAATCCCCAAAGAACTCACAATAAAGGCTGATTGACATTATTAATCGCCTGCAGTAATTCTAAAAAATATATTTTAATAGCACAGTTAACATAAATATAAGGCAGTTCATGTTTCTAAGAAACACAGGCAGTATCTCAGAGTTCAGCTGGGAAATGCTTCACTGCAGAAAAAACTAATTGTGTAACACATCAGTGAACATGGATTGATTTCATCCTATGCAAGTAATTTTAATATTTCTTCAAAAAGTGCATCAAGACCGGTCCTATTTAAAACTGTTACCATATTCAAAGCTGTTTTTATTAAGATTGTATTTATTTTTTCTTCTGCTTGAGGCTGTGTCCAATAAACTGTAGAATGAGGGAGCTTGTGAACAAGTCAGCCATGTTTATAAAAGATTTTTTTTTTAAATGCACAGTAAAAAAGCAACAACATAAATCAGATCAGAGTGAATTTTCTTGTTGCTTCATACAAAAAAATGTATAACAATATAATAAATACTCTTGCTGTATTAGTCCTCTGTTTAACTTCCATTCATATTTACAGAGAAAATGTGTTTTGTGTCTCTGTGAACTATTTAATTAGGAGTTTATCCAATTGGCCAGTGACAGGCATAGACTCAGGTCTGAAGTTTTGTTTCTCCAAACCTCATGGCTTCAATCTATCCATCATATGTTCCCACTGATAATAAACAGACTGCTGATCCCTCACACAAGTCTTGTAACTTCTGTTCCAAAAGTGAATTTTTACAAAACAAAGCCTCTGTGACAAATTGAGAAAAAAAAATGCCTTAGTTAAATTAGTTAATGTGTTTTTTCTTAATATATTCACAACTGTTTTTTTAGTGATCTTATACAGTCGTCCTGTGTTAACCCACTACACCAAAAAATGGTTTAAAAGTTTCCACATATAAACAATAACTGCTGATTAAAACCAGAAAAATGCACAGGAATCGTTGCATTATGTATAGAGTTGCCTGAGAAGAGGGTGGCACCTATTTTTTCGAGGGGTGGATGGGTGGTGGGAGGGGCTCTGGGGGAGTCATTAACTTAACAGGCTTTTGGACCCAGCAGACTCCAAAGCGCACATGGCTCGGTGTTGCTGCTCCGGCGCGTCCTCTGCTCCTACATCCTCTCTGTCTCTCTGCCGGTCTTCGTTTTCTGCCTCTTTCTAACTCAATCCTTTAAAAGAGACACTTCCACGCAATTTTTTTTTTTTTTTAATTTATCTTGCAGGTTTATCTCTATGTTTCTCCCACCTCGTAGCTTGAAACATGTTACTTGCTTTAAGGAAAAGTTTCTGCATGACGTTAAAGTCTGTTTTAGTATTCCTCCCTCTTAAACTCCTGTGAGCTCCTTCAACCCGTCTCTAAATCAAGTCAAATTGCATGCAGAGAGCCTGGAGGCGCTGGACTGATAAAACTGTCGCTGTGTGATCGGAAGATTTTTTTTTTTTTTTTTTCATCCGAGCACCGGGCGTGATGAGACACTGGAGCCGCCGGAGGAACTTTGTCTTTCTGGGCTTTGCGCTGCACGTCTGGTCCCTGTCCACGGCCCTGGAAAATGTCAAAAGCGAGGTTTTCAGCATAAAGGAGGGTGAGTCTGAATGGGAATAATCTGTTTACATGGTTGGCTTGAATTGACTGTATATTTCAGTAAATAAATTCAATCAGTTTGTTTTGTAAACTGCCTTGGGGAAACATTTGTTGTGAATCAGGGGCTGCATAAATCATCTAAATTGACTGACTCAATTGAACTGAGTTTTCAAGAAATGACTTAACGTCCTTATCAAAACCTATCAAAACTACATCAAACAGAGTCCCAATTCTTTGGCATATGTGCATATTTTGTGCTCATTTAAGTTTTTTTTATCAGAATACATCCAGACTCCCGCAGCTGTGCTGTGTACCTCACTGTTAGAGAAAGTGCAGAAAGGATGCAGAGTTTGTTTTTGTAGGTCCATCTTTGCGCAACAATAAAAGGAAGTCAGACTGCTGTCAGACGAACAGATGAGTTTAACATCCAGGAGGATGCAGCTTCATCTCTGGCTTTCAAAACATAAACCAAAACAGGATATATATATTTTTTCTTTCTCAGATGCTCTAAATTTAATCTGCTGAATTGATAGGACCGTGTAAACTGTGTGGGGGAGCTAGAGGAGAGCATTGTGGCACAGAGCAAATATTTCATGTGGCTGTGGTAAGCAGAGCAAATATCAAAGACGCAGACAGAAAATAAGAAAATGCTTGATTAATAGACTCAAATAAACAAGAATTTCAATTTCCTGAGGCGAAACGGGCGGCTTTGAATGTCAACAAATTCCTTGTGTGCTGTATGAGAGTATAAAACTATGCTGTATTTCATGTAAATCAAACAATTTTGCACAAGTAAACTACTATTTTTGAATCCAGTTTAACCTCTGTGTTACATTATCACCCATACTGGTCACTTTGGCACCAGACGCACATACCATGGAGCTCAGATCAGCTCAGCGCCGAGTCATTAAAGCTTTCATCCACAGGTTTAGCTCATATAAAAATGCAGGGAGCAAAAAACAGTTTGAAGGGGCAGCGTGAGTGCTGAAATAGTGCAGCCTCTTTGATGTCAGCAGGATGTTGACTCCTGTTTATTACAGCCCCACCCCACCTGTGTGGATATGGTGCCAGACTGCCAATGTTATGCTGCAATTTTAAGTGTCAGCAATCAGGCGCTTTAAATAAAAGTGTCAAGTAGGACCTGCTGGATAATTTTGGTTTGTTTATATGTAATAAATTAGATTTTTTTTTCTTCTTCTTCTCCTTCGTCTACATGTAGCTAATTTAGGGAAATTGCTCTCTTCAGAGTTCCCAGGTAGTTTGGAAAGTATGGAATTATTTTAGAGCTAAATAAGTAAAGAAAAAAACTAATAAGAAGAAATATATGGGAAATATTTGAATTTTTAGACTTGTTCCATTATATCCATCCATCCATCCATCCATCCATCCATCCATCCAGGAAATTTGAGTGTGGGATAGTTGGGAGTTTTGAACTTAAATATAAATTAGGAACCCTGGTCAGTAATCCTGCAACAATACCTTAAAGATGAATTTCTAAGTTATTGTCAGTCAGCTTGCCGACTGACCTTACAAGAGCAAAACAAGTATATTTGGGTTTTTGAAACCCTAACACTTGGAGTGAGGGCATGTATAGAAAGCTGGCACATTGATGCCTAAACAACAATAAGCTGCTCATCCTAATGAAGTGCCACATTTTGCAGTCACACTGTTGATGGTTGGAAAAAGTGTAAGACAGAAATCTAGGCCAAAATCACCACGACAACTGGATGTCCCTTCTCAAGACAGTATAACTGCTTTAGACAAGTGTCTCAAGTATCTATTTAAATCTGGTGACAAAGGAGGTCTGCATACTCAGTGCTGAGGTTTGGCATTTAATAAATGCCGTTTTACCAACACTCATGCTGCTTTCCTGAATTCATTTTGTTAGCCAACTACTTTTTTGTGTATTCTTTTCCAATTTGTTCGAAATCTCAGCCAATCTATTGAGAAAATTATCTCGCGTATATTGTTTTTAAAAGATTTTGTGTAGTAGAAGAGTTGTCACATCAGGGAAAAGTTGTTGTTGTGTTAACCTCTTTTCCCAAGGCTTGTGTACCTTAATAAGCATACTTATCTTTTTTTTTTTTAGCAAAGCCATATGACCTACTAACATTTAGTATTTTTAGCTTAGTGTGAACTTCTGCAGCTGCATTACCAGATTACAGTGCAAAGGTAAAGGTGGGTGAATTTGGCATGCGATCTGCTATGGTGTCTCAGCTAATTAAGCAGGGAGAAAACATATTTTTCTTTACATTATCAGCTCCTATTTAGTGTTAATGTTACGCATTCTAAGTGTGAAATAGGCTTTTCTGATAACCAACATCAAAATCCCGCATTTTACATTTTGACAGATTTGTGGCATTTTTTTGGAAATGACGACTAAAGCAGATAAATCTGTAAAGGATGATTTCACACACGAGCTGTTTCTAAATATCTATTTCTTTCAGATATACAGGAACATAAAGACCGACACAAATGGCTACTTCAATGAAGCCAGATTTTAATTTTTTTTTAATGAGTGCCAAACTGAACCAAACATGGACTGGTGGTAGAAAAATTGACTCTTGCACACACACTGCAGCTTGCAGAGATGAACTCTCTTCCATTGCCACCAACACTCCACCACTGTTAGTTCTGCAGCCCAAGCAGAAGTAGACAGACTGTTTTGCTGACTGATATTCGTTCTCTTCAGTGCCAACACTCAACTGCCGGCACTCAGCTGCAATCAAAGACCTGGCCACATTTCAAATACGATTGTGTTAGCAGTTACTCAAGCAAGAGATGCATCCGTTTTTATTGACTTTTGTCTGTAGTCATTTTAAATCTGCTACATCTGATTGTGCCATTCCCTTAGTCCGGTAAAAATGTGTTATGTTAAAAAAATGTTTCAGAGAAATAAGTTGAACATGCTCCTTATAATCAGTTTGAAAGGCTTAGTCTCTGGTGTGTGTTTTGCAACTTAGTTGAAGATTTTTGGTGTGTTTTTCATAGTATAGTATCTACCGTCTTTCATGACTTGAAACGTGCAGAAAAGTTAGTTGTATCATTAAGAACTTTTGTTTGAGTACAAATCCTTCAGTAGACAATTCAAATTTCTCTAAAAAAAAAAAGGTTTCAATAGATGATAAAGGAGCAACATTTAGAAGATATTTAGTTTTGTGCACACACAGTACTATTTCATGTGTATGAACAAACTACAATCATTTCATAGCCATTAGTCTATGCCGCGCTGGTTTATTTTTAATAAGGTTAATGCTTATGTATAACGTTTGTTGAGCCCTTTGGTCAGTCGGGCTGCTTTTGATGTGTTTATACATATAGTTGGCTTGGCTTGACTGGCTAAGTATGAATTTTATGAATGCTTACCCATTAATAACAACTTGAGATAAATAGTTATTAAAATGCTCAACTCTCACAAAATGGCGTTGGAACGAAATGATCGTTCATTTATGTTATGTTTGCAGCTCAGCGCTCCCTGTTTTTTTTTTTTTTCTCGTTTCCACTTCAGTCATTTTTCCAAGAATCAGATTTTTTTATTTATTTATTTATTTATTTATTTTTTTGTCTCTCTGGGTTGGAAATTCAATAAATAATTAGGGAGCACAACGAAAGACCCCGATCAGATTTGATGATATCAGGTGGTCAGCCTGCATCTGCAGACAAAATTAATTGAAAAGATTAGAAAGTCTTTGTTGTCTAAACAAACCGAGGAGGAGCAGAATAAACCTCGACCTGAGAGTTCCCTAAAAGAGAAATTCAAGTGCACGCTCTTGGGACTCGGAGGACTATCGCCCGGCTTTGAGCGTGCTTTCCTGAGAAGCGAGTCAAACCCATCACTCAGTCTGTGGTGGAATGCTGATATATGATTGTGCAAAAAAAGAAAAAGAAAAAAGAAAAAAAGTTCTGCTAAAACCATTCAGGAAATAACCTCACCCCAGTTTATTTTTCCAGCCCTTGGGGTGGCTGCTGCTTGACGTTTTGAGGACAGGCTGGCATTGATTTGCTGGCCATGAGGGAAGGACATGCACTGTTAGAAACGTCTCCATGTGTTAAGCATCGGTGGTCATTATAGCCATCAGACTGATTTAGCTTTCCACTGCTCTGTCTCTGGGTGGCGGAGTTACAGACTTAACAAACGAGATGGCAACGGGAGAGGACACAAAACAAAGAGTCATGCACTGCTTCCAACGAGTGAGTTAATGCCTGGGCATGAATTAAAGACCCGAAGAAGAAAAGAGTAAACAACACAGTGGATGAGGAGCCCTGGTGTTTGACAACAGAACCGCAGACCCCACCTACAGGGCCTTGACAAACACCAGTCAGTCATGTTTGATCGATGAGGAGGGATTTATTTCCCCTCGGTCTACATCAACCTGACATAAAGATGGGTGTGAGGGCACCTTCTCCTGCAGCCATGATCGAATGTGCTGTTGTGAGGCTTCTGTATCTTTGTAAGACAATCTGGGCTGTAGGAAAGAGTAAAATATGACTTAACGGAGAGGGGGAAAAAATAGCGGATTGATGTCAAGGAGAAGGCCACCCAGTCCCTCATCCCCTGCAACGCATCCGTAAAAAGCATTTATAAATGCTCATGGTGGACTGATTGTAGATTTGAGAAAATTATAAACATGCCACCGTACGCTTTTGAAATTAAAATGAACGAGTGGTTGTAGATGCCGCAGAAAGAAGACGCCGCATTCTCACACATACGCACAACATCATCTCCAAACCAGCAGCTGGGGTTTGTGTCTTCTCCTCTGACAGGACGCCTTTCTTAAGAGATACTAGGTTTTGCTTGGATGAGACAGAAGACAGAACAAGAAAGGCTAACAATAAGATTCAGGCCTGAGACTCACACTGCGGCACAGCAGGGATGGACTGCTAGGGTTGCCGGATATCAATAACTTCACAACAGAAAGGTCACACACCTCTGTCAGTGTATTTATCTTGAGGTGTTGTTGATTGGATCAAGCCAAGGACTCCAGCTATTGCCCTTTGTATTGAAGTGTTTGATGGACAAGATAGCAGCTGTTTTGAGGGAATATAATACGAGGCAGACATGTTGAATCCTGCAAGCTAGGAGTGAATTTGAACACTGTGAGGCACAAGAGTAAAAATACACGTCTTTGCTTCCTAAAGCTTTATGTCAAGAATTAACAGACTAGTGCTCTAAATTAGGCACACTTTGGAAATATAAGGCTGTGGAAATGTTTTTACCTTCTTACAGACAAAGTTAACATGAATAAATACTCTGATACTTTACTCTGTCACAAACATAAATGATTTCAAAATGTGAAAAGATTCAGTTGTTAACTGGACTATACAGGAGTGAGTGATTATGGTAAAGGAAAGAAAAGTACCCATCAAATCACCCTAGAAGAAATAAACTAAGTTAAGCTGAAAACCTGATGACAGCCTAGTGAATAAATAAGATAAAGCAGCAGCAATACGTCAAGACATTCGACGCATAAAGACTTCAGTAAAAATGTGAATAAGATAGCTGATAGCTGATGGGAGCTGAACTGACAGATTGACAAGCTGATCTCTAAACTGTGCTTCTGGCACGGTTAAAATCAACTTCACTGAATCTCATCTTCCTCACAAATTTCTTTTAGGTGGCATGAGTGATAAGTTCCCGTTAATCCCCAAATCCTCCAATCTTAAATCCCCCCCCGGCGGAGCTGCAGCATAATACACAAATCTGCGCGAGGCGAGACGGGAATTGGCTTTTCCTCTGTTGCCCCACAGGATGGGAATGGGACACACAAGCAAAACCTCGACAACCCTTCCCAAAACGTCTCATGTTACCAGTGTTTTCAGTGTGATTGTTGGGTCGGTAACAGGGGATGCATGTTCTGTGTGGGTTGAAACTGGGAGCACCCTGGTACAGGATTAGCACTTTCTCACCTTCAGTGCTAATTACCACTGTGTGTCATCAGTGGGAAACTGAGTGATGTGGGAACCGCCAGAAGGATTTTTTTTTTTTTTTTTTTTTTGCTAAAATTACGCAATAAAGAAGATCAGATATCAGATGAAGGGTTACGAATAGTTTTTTTCTGTAAAAAAAATGATAGTTTTTTTAAAATCAAATATTATGTTCTTGTTTATTTCAGGCCGGGTTTTTGTATTTTCAAGATATTCCTAATTGTGTAAAAGGTTTTCTAGCATAATCTTTCATAGAGTGCTACAGGTTTTTTGGGGGGCATTTTAAAACCGCTTTGGCATTTACCTTTACTATTGAAATGTCCCCACAGTGACGCCAGTTTTCATCATTACCTTTTTATGAAGAAGATTTAGTGACACTCTTGAACTGTCACGAATGTCCCCAATCAATGGCAGTCTGACAAGTTCTTTAATTATTACAAGTTGATTGCGACAATAAATTGTAATCATCAAATCAATCAAGACTTTGACATTATGGCAAAAGCTGAAATAAATAACTTTAAAGTCACGTTTCGTGTTTCTATTCCTACCTCCAGGTGTGTTGGAGTGCCTTGCCTTTGCTTTTGCCAAGTAGTATTGCGGTGGCTGTTTTGTCACAGCGTTGAAACCGGGAGGTGCTATTTATGTCTGACATGCCACGGGGTTTTAACAGCGTAGCAGTATTTGACAGGCCAGGACTAAATAAGAATATTGTTAAAGCAGGTCTTTTGTTATCTCGGCTGAGATGAAAAATACATTTGGACTTTTTGTCACAGAGTAGAAGCGAAGCCTGTTCATATGTTGAGCTGATGACTTATTTCCAGTTGAAAGTCCTTTTTTCTTTGAAGTTGCTTCAAGCGTCACACATTAATTCAAAAGCTAGAGAGTAGAAAGAACTTCAGAGAGCAACACCTCATCTTTTTTTCTTTTTTTTTTTAATAAGACCTGTCTTATATCTTGGATTAGTCTGGAATCACTTTATAGAAGAGATTTATTATTTAACTTGAGAAATTGAAACGCAACACTTTTGACATGCTCAAAAAATTGGGGAAAAATACTAAACAAAATGAATTTAATTTAAAAAAGCCTTACTTTAATCACCTGTAACTATTAAAATAGTTTCCAGGTTAGTATAGTTTTGACCGAGTCTGACGTCCCAGTTACACAAGCTCTCAAAACATTTGCATATGTTCATTTTGCTTTTGAGGAACAGCTCTGCATTTCAAAGTGACCTCATTCGACATTCTCTCTCTCTTTTTTTTTAAGACGCCTTTTATGTTCGAGGGCACAATTCAGACGCATGCCGCTGCTGCATTTAGCTGACGTGTGTTTTGCACACCGAATTTGTCCACGGATGGGAATCCTTGACGAAGGTCTTGATGGAGCCTTACGAAACATTAAAGAGCCTTTAATCCTCAGATTTCCTCCACGAGCGACTGTAGAGACGTGAGCCGCAGGTGTAAACTCAAGATCATTTCTCTAAAGCAACACTTCAGTGCTTCTTTCCATTCAATTTTCAGCTTTTTTTTTATCTCATATGCTTTGATTCGCATTCAATAAATCAGCATGTACATTCTGATGACCCCCATTTCTCAGATTAAAAGTACATTTCGAAAAATAACCTTTGAGCAGATATTGAACATCCTTTCCCGTTAAACTTTATTGTACTTATTTTTGCCTTATTTTCATTTGCTGTAAAAGAAAGAAAATCATCATATTTGACTGGCAAATTATTGTTTGTTACTATTCTACTGAATCCTTTATTGTCTTCGTCTGATTTGTTCTCAGAAATGATCTTCACACTGTGTGACAGGAGCTAAACGAAGAGAAATACAAATTAAGAAATTAGTGGGGAACAACAGTCTTTGAAATGTGTACTTAAGTTTTTTTTTTATTTCTGTTCACAACTTGTTTGTGTCATGTGTGGACCAGGGAAGGTAAAGATCAGTGAGTATTGGAACTCACAGGGTTTTCGTCTTGATGCGCGGCACAACTCACGAGAACATGTGATGATTGCAAAACCCTGGTCGGCAGTGTATTTATTTGATAACTGGGAGGGAAACCGTCTGATTGGCAGATGAGCTGGGGTTTTAAATGTCTGACCTGCAGCTGATTCCCCCTCCGCACCCCCTCCTCCATCATGTGCAGTATGTGTCGAATATAATTGTGGTTGGCTTGGCAACTACTGTCCTCTCCAGAAAGCAGATGGTGTTTACCCAGTTTTGGTTTCAAATAACAAAGATGAAGCCGACTGCAGCGCGGTCATGGATGTTGGATGTATTTGCTGTTTGAAAGGTCGGCTCTTCTTTTTGGGCAGCTGATACAGGTGTGTCAAACTGAACTTCACAAACGCACAGAATGATTACCATCACACGTATTAAAGAGTTTGGCATGACTATCCCCATGCCTACACCTCTCCCTGCCCCCTCCCACAAAAATAAATAAATAAATAAATAAATAAATAAATCATCAAACAAACTGAACATCAAACAGCATTTGAAACCCCCAAAATGATCCGAAGCCGTAAAAGCACACTTACCTCAGCCAGCAAGTGCTGCGGGGTGCAGAGAAAAGGGAGCTGACTCGATTAAACTATGTTCTCAAATGCACCATCGGTTTTTTTTTTTATTGTTTTTTTTATTTATTTTACACTTCATTTAACTCTTGTGTCTTTTCAAGTAAGAGCATTCTTTGAGAGGTAGAAAGTCACACATATTCCCACTTAGTGGAAGATTAACTTAAGACCTAATTCTCCAGTGATTTCTGCATTTGCCACTATTAATGTGGTTCCGTGCAACAGGTGCAGCTTAGTTGTGTAACAAGGTCGCTCTCTGTAGAAAGAGACTGAAACTTTCATACCACCTCAGCTTTCCGAATATTATCTCTATTGTTGTAAGACTAATCAATTTTATAACTATTTAAAAAGAAATGAATCTTCCGAAGAAGGATTTTTTTTTTCTTCCAAATCAAGCCACTATCATTGTTATTGGAAAATGTCGGTGGTTCCTCACATTGAATTCGGAACCAAATTATTCACCAGGTGAAAGCATGCTTGTTGGTGAGTTAAACATGTAGCTTCATATGATCCAACCAAAACCATTTATTTCAATTAACTCTTAAGAGGGTGATTTGTTTTGGTTCTGACTGGTTTGGCCAGGTTCTTTCTGGTTGTAATTACTCTATTTTCATTATTTTTGGCTCTACTGGCAGCTGGAGCTTTCACAAGAGGAGACGGCATCAGAACTGCTCAGACAGTGAAAGAAATGGTGGAATTTTCTTTATTTTATTTATTTTATTTTTTTACCATATTGTTTAACAGTAGAATGCAAACAAGCTGTCATTGTTGATTTAAAGAATACAGTACTGTAAAAAAGTTTTTTATCCTGTTTATTCTTTTTGCTTTATTGTTTCACCAAAATGTTTCAGTTCTTAAAGAAACAATCAGGGGTCACCTGAGTAAAAGCCGGAAGCAGTTTTGAAATGAAAATTTCATTTACAGAGGGGGGGAATGATCCAGAGTAACCTAGCTCTATGTAAAATAGGTATTGTCTTTCTTTTTGAATCCTGAACTTTGATTTACCACATGTTTTGGAAAGCTGAATTCAGTTTCAATAGACACACCAAGACCTGATTACTGCCAGACCTGTAGGATCAACAAATCACTTGGGTAGTATTTCAAAAAGAAAAAAAAAAACAAAACGGGAGAGAAAATCAAACAAACAAACCAAAAAACCTGCTCCTCTCACTTTTCCCATCCTTATGACGCCTGAGAGTTATGGGAAATCGTTTTTTTTAAAACTGACTAGACAACAGTAAAACCTTTGAAAGGTGGATTTACTTCTTCATCCAGTGCTCACAGTCAGACCTGGTGGCGATAGAGGAACATTCTCAGGCTACTTGTGTGAGTTATTGTAAGTACACGTGGTTTATGAAGGAGGACAGTCATCCGAAGCACAACAGCAAATCAACAAAAAACATTTTGGAGTGGTTTAGACTGACTAGAAGTCCTGTGGAAAAACCCCAAACGGTTTGTTCATACTGTAAACCCTTTCAATGTGGTTGAATTTTAACAATAGTGGAAAGAAAAGTGGGCAAAACTCCCCTTCAGCGATTTGAAAGACTAATTTTCAATTATCATTAGCACTTAGCGGCAGTCGTTGCTAGCAAAGGGGGGCACAGGCAGTTGTTAGGTTTAGAAGGCAATCATAATTATGGGGCCAAATTGGTTTAGAAATGGTGTTATCATTTAAAAACTGTTTATTAACCCAGCTTAGAAAGAAATGTAATGATTTGAAGAATTACACTGTAACCAAAAAAAAAGCAACAGAGACATAAATCTTGACTTTTTCACTGCATCATATCTCCTTGACTGAAGCTGCATCCCACATTCAAAATACTGTGTAATCATTCTGTCATAGTTTAGACTTAAACTTCAATATTTAAAGTTTCACCTTTGACATATTCTCACAGGCATGCAAAACATTTATTTTTGATTGTCATGGAATAGCAAGGTCTTAAAAAGTCCAGGATGCAATTTGCATGGGAGAAAGCCATGTAAGGTGAACTGCAACAGCCAGTTAAATGTGTGTGAACGGTCAGATCTGATGTGTTTTCTGTGTTTTACGCTGCTATTTAATTGCAAAGAAGCTTATAAAGTATCTGAGCTCTAAACATAAGTCAGTCGGACAGGATGTCAGCTCAGCGGGCTCCATCTCATTATAAAAGACAACTGACACGTATCAAACCCCATCCATTCACTGTAGCATGTATCCATGTATTAATATGCAACGGTCACTTAAACTCTTTAACGTGACTCGCTGTGTAATTTATGTAGTTAATCAATCGTTCTTTCTATTGTGTAGTTGAGAATAGAGTCCAGTACAGTATGCATTATGCAAGGATGAAACTGAAAAGTACCCAACACTTAATGCAAAGAGTAAGTGACGGTATAATGATGCTCTGACTTTACTTTTTTGTAAAGCTTTTTTCTTTATTGCAAAGCTCTTTAGTCTTAGTCACGCTGTTCCATCTGTCTAATGTGGTTTTCATGGACCGCTAAAACCAAGAAAACAGCGTTGGCACATGTTCTATTCTGCCATTAAAATGCAGGAGGTCCCTTTTATACCCTTGTTAGCTTATTATGCACTGTGGAAAAGGATCTGTAAAAAAAGACAAAAAAAAAAAACGAGTGTAGTGGGTAGCCATTGTCGGACTGTTTGATGTCGTAACAAATGCAGTTGCGATGACATGGGCGACAGCGCTGACGTTCGTCATCAAACAACCAGAAGCGTCGCACTCGCATTAAACAAACAGCTTGCACCCATTTAGACCTGATCATATGCTTTTGGCTTTCAAGTGTATTGTGAGGTGAGGACTGCATCGTCTCCATCATCTCGCTTAAAACACACAGGTGAACATTTTAAAAAAGCCTCTTAATTAGTTGTCTCTAATAGTCGTAGTTTATGAAAGGGGGGAAATAAATATTTTTAGTGGGTAAAAAAAAAAGTTTGTTTAATGTTCCTTTTCTTTAGATGCGCAGCGCTTCTCAATTTTTGTTTTTTTGTAAATATGCCTTTGTTAAATAAATGGTAATGTAATATATATAAATCTAATATTTAATCTACTCTTAATTTTGCTTAAACCTTTGGCTGCATGTGGCCGTTTGACTTCTGCTTCAGTCTGAGCTGGAGCTTTACAGTAAACATGGTGTGGTGGTTAGTACAACTATAGTTAGATGAGATCAGGAATGTTTTTTTTTTATTTTTTTATTGTTTTTAAATCAGTGTAAAGCCAGTGACAGCTTGCCGGTGTGCTCTGTAAGGTTTCAACAGAACCATAAAAGCAGAAGTGGCAGACATGACCACAATGTAAAGAGTCGACCCTCTAGGGTCTAATAATGAGCAAACACTAAAGACAAATGAAGTTAAACACACTGCCTGTATGCTACGTTCTCATCCCTGAATAAGTGTTTATGCCTTTAAGATGCATTAACGTGCTGGTTTTATGCTACAAGCGAAACAATTTTGATATTATCCAGTTTTAATCACATATTATTGTCTTGGTTTTGATATCTAAATTACCACTATTTAAAGCAGAAAAACTCATGAATTACACAAACGGTTCATAGATGTAATCAGTTGTGTAAATGTTGTAGCTTCCTTAAGATGCTTTCTTGAAAAGGTGTATTTGATTTTTTTCTTTCTCTTTAATTTCATCATATTTGATGTCAGCTTTTTTTATTTGTATATCTAAAAAAATAATTATGCTATTATTTTATTGTAATATGTGACGCTTTATATAGTTCATCCTTTACTCTGAAAATCTTTGTTAGTTTCTGCAGTAATTACTGAAGTTTGTTGTAATGAAGCAGTAAAATAGAAGGAGTATTTGGTAAGTCTGATTGGTCTAACACATTTTTCATTGATTAATTGGAGAAATAAACTGATATTTGCAACCCTACGTAGCGTGAACCCCCACGTGCTGCATCTGCATTTCTCCCAGCGCTTAGAATAAGCGGGCTGATATTAAATATATACAGATTTTCTCTTCGCCCTTCTTTTTTTTTTTTGTTACTTTTGTCATAGCAGGAGAGTGGAATCTCATCACCTGGTTCCCTCTGAGCTCAACTTTTCCTCTGTACTTCATCTCCACTGCTGCTCCATGGGTTTTTTATCATTCATTGGGCTTCATAGGAAGCCCAGTAAGCCTGCTATAATGCAGACATGCTCAGTAAAGTCGAAGGAGCATTAGGGGCATCGCCAGCAGTCAGTGGGAGAGAAAAGTCGAGGGAGGATTGGGAATTCTCAATACATTTCCCACATCCTGCCCAAAGGTCCAACTCAGTTTAATGTGCTTCATCCCTTTTTAATACTGTGTAGGTGCCTTAGGATTCCCCTGCCAAGTGATGAGTTTTTTTTTTTTTGTGTGTGTGCTAATTACAACACAGGGCTTCAAACTTTGCTTATTTTATTGTAGAAGCCGAGTAGCCGAAGGATAAGCAGCAAGGATATTAAGTAAAAGATGCAAGGTTTTGCAGAACTGTGGTGTTTTATGACTTACTAAATAAAGTAAAAGTGGGAAGAATGAAAACAAAGGGTGTTGGACAGACTTTATTTTATACTGCTTGCTTTTTCTAAACAACATTTCGGTTCAGAAATGTAACCATGACTGAGTTACTTATAAACTGCGCGAGAGCATCCATTATTGATGCTGTGTCTGTGGCAGAGGTCCTGTGGGGCGAAACACATCTACTCCCAGGAACAAGAGTGAGCTTTTTACTCTTCCCCAGCAGTGTGTTTGTAATTTTTAATAGTGCAATGAAATGTGTCTGAACCTTCTTCATCTTTGTTGGCCTAACTGCATGAGTGCCACAAAGTACTTTTTTTTTTTTTTTTATTAGTCCTGCAGGGATTTTAGGGATACTGTTGAACCATACTACTGGCCAGGGTTTTGTCTCCAAATTGTTTGCAATGTGTTTCTAAATTTGACCTTGACTTAATTAGATCGTCTCTTTACAGGAAGTACTCCAGACAAGGCTAAGCGGCAGGAGGATGCAGCCAAACCACGTCACCATGAGACCACGGTACCGCTGATACTGAAGGGCAAAGAGCGAAGACCTCTCAGCCAGCTCACCCCTGGGGTAAACACAATATTGTTTAGCAGCACATGTTCCCTGGCAATAAGCTGAGCCAAATACAGTTGCCTGTTTTTTTTTTGTTTGTTTTTTTTGTCTGCCATAGCCGCGGCGGATGATTCCCTCTACTGCTCATTGCTTCCACGCTCGATTGGTTCCTTCAAACAGCCCCTTCATTTTTTGCTTTGTTTATCGCTCCTGATATTTCACCTGTTGTGTTTTATTCTGTGCCCTCACTCCCTTTGTTCTCTGTTTGCGTGCTGCCCTGAAGGCAATATACATGCTATGAAGTTTTTGCCAAATTTAAGTCCTGGAGTAATTTTCCCAAGTTCACTAACTTAGTGGCATACGGCACTTAGCGACCGTATTCAGTCGGTCACTACAATTACAAACAGGAATGTATTTGTTTGTGAACGCATAGAGCTATACTAAGTAGAGCACAATGCCAACATTGTACTGGAGTACCTTTCTCCACACGTTTGCTGTTTCCGCAACATAACTTGTGGGACTTCTTATGGCTTTTACTCAACAATTGCTTTCTTTTTCGCTCTTCAGTGAAGACCGGGTTTGTTGAGTACACAACTAATAATTGTTCTGGTGACACAATCTTCTTCTACCTGATCGCTGCAGCTCCTCTTGAGTTACTGAACCCTCTTTGGTTGTGTTTCTCTTCACCTGTCAGTTTAGTTGTACTTCTATTTATTGGTAGGTCTGCAGTCCTGTCTTTCAGATTTCCTTGGTTTTCATAATGAGGTTTGTTCACTTATTAAAAAAATCTCCAAGGATTTTACAGAGAAGCTGCATTTATACTGAGATTAAATCACACACAGTCAGACTTTCTTTACTGATTAGGTGATATTTATTACTTATTATGACTTGTATTTATGGGTGTCAGATTAAAGGGGTGTGTATCCCTTTGCTTTAAACTCTTAAACTGAAAAGCATTGTAGCTAGACGTATTATTCTACTGCATATAATCAATGAAGCCACTAAACCCTGTCAAACAAGTGGCAGCATTGATTTTATTAGGAAAAAGAGAGAGGCTTTTTAAAATATTTTTGCATAAAATGTGTAATTTTTGCAGATAGTAATCTACCATTTAATTAATTCATGTAATCAGTTTCATTTTAAAATTTAACCAATTGGATTTTATTTCAAATCTTTATTTAAAACAATTTTCATTCGCTGGATTTTTAGGAAAATTTATTATTTACCTGTAATTTAACTTTGAAGTTTTTAAACACAGTGTAATGCTGTCATCATCACCATATAACCATTGGTCAGCCTAGCTATGTGACAATAGCTCAGTGTAGGAAGAGGCAATAAGAGAACCTGCGAACTTACATGCCCTGCGTAAACAATGTAGGCGAAAATAAAAAAAATAAAAAAATGCAAGAAAGTCAAATATTCCTTGCCCAAAATCTCTAGATTTGTTTGCTGGCAGTTAAATTCCTGTCCTTTTTCTTGCCACTTTAAGAATAAGTTTTAAATTTGCCACTCGTCACTTTGAAAACTCTGCTCAGAAGGGAAACGTGTAGGTGTTGAGAACTCCCTGAGCGCTGAGATTTTTTCCTGGTGAAGGGAAGTCCCCATCTGAGAGAGCTGTTTGTTTTCAACCTCGGTCCGTCACAGCAGCAGAAGGCTAGTGATGCTAATTACATAAACATCACAAATATGTCACGTAGGCAAGCAGGGAATTGAAACTTTGAGCTTCACGGATTAATTATGCACACATTTTCCACTACATTAGACGTGTTATCCCATTGGCCACTGCTGACATAAGGCATTTCTGTTAAGAGGACACTTTTGTTTTAAGGGAGGTTATCTACAAATTGACCCTCCCCTCCTCCTAAATTAAGCTGACCACAAGGGCAACTGGTGATGGTCTTATTGGCAATGGCAGCAAACCCTTCCGGAGAACAGAGTTATACTGTGAAGCTGCTTTTGTGTGCCAGCAGGTTATCGGTGAGTCGTGAAGTATGGCAGAATCATTACTTGCTGTCTTTGCTGGATGGAGGACAAAATGCACATAGCTTCTCCTTTAGCCGTATACACACAAAGAAGAAAACAAATGACTTTTACAAAGTGCAAAGCAGCAAAACAGTTGAACTAAAATCTAAGATGATTATATTTGAATCTCTATTTGGATCTCAAACAATTAATTACTATACCATCTCACCAAATAGTTGAATACCGCTCTTCTCTTTGTGAGTGGGAACTTCTGTGAGCTTTTTGGAAGTTACCTTAGCCTCGTGTGTGCGGTGCTGTACTGACTAAAATATACCAGCTCGTGCTAGAATGACCTCAGTTAGTCACCGTAGCTTTGGGGTTGTTTCCATTAGGACATGGAAATAAACTTCAACCAGTTTACAGAAAAATAGAAAAGAAAGAAAACTCAAAACGTCCTGAATTTTACAATCCTTAACGGTAGAGTTCGGAGGAGGCACACTAGTGGATATATTTTAAGATCATGGAAAAATCTTAATAACTCAAAGAAAACAATCTGGACGAGAATTGTAGATCAGATGCTTGAAAAATACAATTGATCTTCTCAAAGAGTTATGTGTAAGTTTAAACTACACTGGACTGTTCAGCGATCACACTGCCCAGGAATTAGACAGGTCCTAGTGATAAAAGTGTTTCGTTGGTAAATGTGCATATCAACCCCTAGACATACAAACAGGCATGGTGAGGATACAGGTTGTTGGTGAAAGGGGGTCATTATCCACTGAAAGGAAAATATTATAGATTGCAAATGATCTGCGGGACAGATTGTTGTAGACATGTCCATCTCCACAAAACAACCACTTCAGTAACATATCATGAGAAGCTTGTGGAAAAAGATACTCGAATGTTTGAACCATGTCATACAGTTCAGTTTCTTTATAGCTTATAGCTTCTTATAAGGGCAAGAGATTGAAGGCTCATTTTACTGTCATTTAGCCACAAAGTAGACTAAATTAAGTTACATTAGTTTCATTCTAATCTAATGTCAGACAATGAGGGAGACAAAAAAGGTTATGTGTGACAGCAAACGTTGCGTTGCCAAATTCTTTATAGGCATTTTGCAGGAGCCCGGACTCTTCCCTTAATAGCTGGTGAAAGACCCAACTATGATGAGCATCAGTGCACAGCCTGAAATAATTCTTCATATGCTGTAGATTTGCTGTCTTTGTTCATTAATTCTTATCTTGACGTTGAAAAACTCCCTATGTTTCTCTTAGTCATATGGTTAAGGTGAGCATACACCAGCCTCCCTGCTTGATCAGAGCAGGACATATGGCACATGCACTCAGGAGCACACAGTTTTTAATGGTGTGCAGACTCCATGTACAGCATGTGTGCCAGCTTATAAATAGCTCTGACCCACTGTTGCTTCATGATCGATGCCCTTGGTCTAAATAAGGGCAAAGTCTGGAAATACGAAAAAAAAAGAAGATACTTTTAGTTTGGTAATAAACTGAAGTATTGATTCGCAATATGATGGATGTATTATTCAACTTTACTTTACAAACAGAGGAATAAACTCCTTTCATAGGCACTTCTGAGAATTTCAGAGAATTTCATGGTATCCTCGTGTAAACTTTCTAAGACCTGAGATGAGGCTGCAAGCTTTCTACTCAGCAAACCTGAAATAATAAATGATAGAAGGCATAGGAGACAGACAACTATCCATACAAACACCAACTAGCGAAAACGATTCCCAGTTGAGACGACATCAGCGGTTCATCAGAACAACAAACCAGAACATACAACCAAAGCTCTACCTGGTTTAGATCAAAGCACATCCATTCTCTATGCTATAAAATGCCCCAGTAGATCGTTATGCCCACAAAAAACTGTTAATGTTTCACAAGACTTCAAAATTTCTGTTCATAGACGCTCACCATCCATTCTAGGTGAGTTATTTTTTGCAAATATGGGGAATTTTTTTGAGTCTGGAACAGACACGCTTTGAGAGGCTATAAACGAAGCTACATTTGCATCGAAATTCGGCTCTGATACTGGCTGCCAGTTTTAGACACAATTTCTGGTTAAAGCTTGTCTCTGCAGCAAAAACACAGCTTTGAGTTAAATAAGTTACCCACCAGATTGTAGAAAAAAAAAAAACAGGTTTGTACCTAGCTGTAGATTGTTTCGTACATTTGCAGCGACTTGGATGACTTCTTTTTTTTTTTTTGTAACAGATTTTTTTTTTTATTTCATAAAAGGAAAGAGTCTGGGCTCAGTTTATCTAATTTGTGACACACACAACCTAAGGAAGTGAAGGATGTGGAAGCTTTCTTCCTTTTCCTCCTCCACTATTGTGCCCTATCACTTCCTTTCTCGTGTGCAGCCTTTTTTTTTTTAAAGCTTCCCCCCAAAAAAAATCCAGGTCAGGGCGCCACCTCATCAAAGTTGGTATTGTTTTGTGTTACAGATTTATCCTGCGTCACTCCAGCTGGTGGTGTTTGCAGAAGGTGAAGATCTGATCCTGTCACTGGAGAAGAATGAGTGAGTTTTCCTGTGATTTTGTGTGATTCATGTCAAGGTTTCCTCCATACTGATCACGACTGCTGCGTGGTTTTCAACAAAGCTAGATGAAAGCTCTGCTCACTTATTTTTATTTTTTATTAAAAAAAAAACTTTAGATTATTTAGGAGAAGGAAGAAAAGCTATGTGGGTTTAGGTTCTGAAATAGCACATTCAAGAAAGGAGAAATAGTATGTCCCATAGTGATTGGACTCTTTTCATGGTCCATTCTCTCTGAAGGGCTGAGAGATAAAAGCTGATAAAAGAACCAAAGGATGAAGCAAGTTCAGAAATTAAAATAAAAAAAAAGTAAAAAAAAAAACGTATTTGCTGAAATTCTCATTACTTCTCTCCTTTCTGTGTTGTGGAAAATAACACGATGAACTCTGGAATGAGGAATAGGAATCAGGTTGAGCTGATAGTTATTCATAGCGGCTTACACACTTATGCACATACTGTGTCATATAAAATAAGAAGCACTGATGTGAAAGCAAATGAAAGCTGAAACGATTCAGGTTCTTAGTCTCTCGGCGTTTCTTTTTCAGACGGAGTTCAGACATAATGTTTCCTCCCGATGCTCCGGCATGCACATATTGACTCTTAATTAATGAACTTAAATTCGCAACTCCTGAAACTCACCGGCTCCAGACGATTTTGGGATGCACAGTTTGAATTTTCACAAAGAAAAAAAAATTACTTTTTGTAAGATTCAAGAATGGGGTAACATGGGAGCAGATTAATTCAATTTCCAATCCATCCCTGTCTCATATTACCCATATCCAGTCCTATGTGTTTTTTTTCTCTCTCAAAATAAGCCTGATATCACACAGGGGAAAAAAAATAAACTAAACAAAAATATAACACATTGGTACAGGGTAACACTTCCGCCTCTTGTTCTGCATGTCACCTGAAGTGACTGCCGCATCAGCCATGAGTCATCCGTCACCAGACGTCACCGGCCTGGGAGCGTTCTGCCATCCCTACCCGGCCTGTTTGCTGTCAGGCCAGATGTGTCCTCTGATATCGCTTCATCGGTTCAGCCAGTGCCGAACAGGTGGTCTCTGACCCCTGTGTGTCTGTCGTGCCGAGGGCGCATCCGTCCAGTCGCGAGCAAAGAGGGAGGAAAAGCGTGCGGGCCAGCAAACGTCCAGAATACGTTTTAGCAGTAATATTTTCAGTTTGGCAACAATGGGTCTTTTCCCAGAGTCTTTGGGGGAAAAAAAATTCTTTAGAGATTATTTGTAACTTCCCTCAAATTCAAAAGTTTACAGACATTTAGTCAGTGCCAAGTTTTTTTTCTTTTCTTTTTTTGTTTTTTTTACTTTCTGACTTGGGTGTGGATTATATTAGTGATGCGGTTCATCCTTTGTTGTTAGTTTGATTTTGGCTTCTCCCACCACACCAGGGTGTGTCTTGGGATAAGAAACTTGCTATCCTAGTGTCCTTGTGTGAGTGTGTGAGCCTTGAGATTGTGTCTGGGTGAATGGGTCTGTGATGTAAACAAAACTTAGAAGTTTTGTTCATTTTACATTTACTGTTTTTATGTTTGAATTTGCTGAGCTGCGGTCGTTTGCTCTGGAGCTCCCTTGTTCCAAACCCAGTGAATAAAGTATTCACTTGGGGTCCATAAGGTTTGTTTTCATTGGTTGATTGTCAGTCTTTTTCCATGCATTATATAAATTTAGATTCATTACCCATTTACACGGGCTTCGTCGTGGGTTCATTTCAGTTAAAAAGGGTTTTTCCTTATGCTTTTTGAACCATATTCCATTTTAAACTTTTTTATGTAGTCTTACAGAGTGAGCTGCCAGTACAGTTTACTGACATACTTTCTCTTTTACAACGTTTAGCCACAACTGCTGCGACCACAGCTTTTTTAACAAAGTACCCTACAGAGCTTGTAAATGTTTAAGCCAAAGAATTCAGCATGGAAATAATGCTATCAGGTTTTTTTTTTTATGTTTTTAATTGTGATTTAGATTTATGTAGAAAGTCAATTATCCCCCCTCTACCCCCTGCATGTCATCCTCTTTGCTGTTTGGATAATTAAATTTATTGACTTAACATTTCCTAGTTTCAGGAGGCCAACAGAAATGGTCATGTCATGTTTAATGCCTTAAGGGCTGACATATTGTACAGTACAAACAAAGTAAGACAGATGTTCTAACTGTGCCAGCAGCTGCAGCTTTGAAGTAATACATTGATCTGTGGCACAAACCTCAAACTTCAAATGATTAATAGTGGTGCCATGGGACATTTCACATTAGTCTTGATTAAATAGTTCTGTAGCATTTTTTTATTTTTTGGGGGGGCGACCAAGGTCTTTATGTTTTAGGAGGAAAAGGAAGACAGCGAAAGTGGAAAAGATGTACAGCTCCTCCTCCTTAGTGGATTAAAGTTAATTTAATAATTTCTCTTAGGCTTAGTATAGCTGACGTGGTTCTTGACTGATATGTTCTTTGTTTTAAGTTTGAATAAATGCATATGTGGATTTAATTTTTAAAGAAATTGCTAACCTAACTTTGCACGCCACAGTCTTAGCCTTCAGTAATGTATACTACTGCATGAGTTTCGCTTTTGAGTGTTTCCACTGAGTTTGAGCACTTTTCTGAAGACATATTTTCTGTGGTATGAAGCATCCTAGTATAAAACAATGAGAGCCCCAAACTTTTTTTAATTTATGTTTTTTTTTTTAAAGATTATTTTTGTTAACATTTTGGTACATTTCAAAGTAAATATTGTTTATACAAATGGGTAAGAAGTAAAGACATGTCTGAACTCTAACTTGAACTCTGCTGGAGAAAAAAAATACTATATTATCAGTGACAAAAAAAGAATGAAGGACCTGTGACTGAGAGATGTCTTTTATATTTCCTCTCTCTCTCTCTCTCTCTCTCTCTCTCTCTCTCTCTCTCTCTCTCTCTCTCTCTGTCTGTGATACTTGACTATTTAAAATACTCTTATTTTAATTAGTACAAGGAAAGTAAAGGAAGTTATCGTTCTCTGAATCACAGCCATTTCTGAGCTCACTGAAAAAATTAGTTATAAAAATTGTCATCGTCATTGCTGTTCACTTTAGACTTGTTCAGATTGCAACCAGTAAAATGCAGGAGTATTTTTTCCTAAATACAAAGAACTGTGGTGTTCCTACTTTACCTAGCTTGCTACAAATGACCATGTGTTTCCCAGTGAGAACATTTCCTTTCATTCTTCTGTGGCAGGAAAGAAAAGAGGAAAGAGGTCTGTTGAAAACCCATGGCCACTTTTAACTAACATCATTATGTTTTTGACCAAAAAAAAAATAAAAAATCCCCATAGCAACATCTGCAGTGTGCTTTATTTATTCTTTTTTTTTTTAAGGAGAAGAAGACGCTCCCCATCTCAATAACAGAGCCGACAACATCAACAGGTCACTGCATGTGCGTTGCGCAGAGGGAGAGTATTATTAATCAGTTTGTTTGGGAGGGATCTGAGTCAATGGCTACACTGAGGAGGATCCCAAGATTTCTGAGGAATTTAATTGGATCTTTTAGGAGGCTGGGATGAAATGAATTGCATGTAACCCAATTTCAGCCACTCTATTTACTGCATGATGAAAAGATTTCCTTGGTTGCGTATTCTAACGGCTTTGATGCCTTGTCAAGCTTGACAAGAGGCGCTTCTTCGCTCAATACTAGTGTTTGATGTGGATTCTAGCAGATATGTTACAGGCTAGATTTATCAGTTATAAACTCATGTAAATGCTACTTTGTTTAGCTGGATCAAAGTTAACAAGCAACATTTTGACATGTCCTTATATTACCCCCTCCTGCATCAGTTCTTCCTTCATTACCAGTACATCTGTATGGTATTGAGCTTATTTGTTATGCCTCTACGCATTTCTTACTCCTTCTGTCCCTTTTGTCTTGATGTCGTTCCTTCCTTGTAACGTATATTTCTTTCCGCCCCCGCTTTCCACGCAGGCACATGTGTTTTTCCTCTGCAGCTCTTTTGTCACTGCAGCTCTTTTGTCAATTTAAGACCCTGTCAAAGCCAGATGAGGGAGTGGGAGAAACATTGGACCTCTGTTTGATGCCAACCCATGTGCACTTGGACTTCTGTGCCAAGTCTCTGTATGGATTTTCTCCAGATGCCAATACCTTTTCTTATGGCTGTCACAATCGGTTCATGCATTGTTAGACTAAATATCTGGTGTCCAGTCGGATCACGCTGGACTGTGCCTTATTACATACGCCAAATATTTTTTTTTAATTTTTTTTTAATTTGGCAAGGCCTTAGTGTACATCTGTATGTCAAGTTACAGTTACATTTTGGAAAACTGAATGCATGACAGCTACCTAGATGATGTAAGAACGGAATTTCAGCCACCAACAGGTGATGTGACTCATTTTATTAAACACTGTGACGAGATCAGTTTCAACATTGTGGTAAGCACTAAAATTGGACTGAAAAACATCAAAATAATTGGTCTCTTTTTCTTTTTCTTTTTTTTTTAATATGCTTCTCAGCATATTTGCTAATGAATGGGAGGTTGGAGGTTGACCTGTAACCCTGACTTGTCCCGATTCTTCTTCTTCTTCTTCAGCAACGGTTTGATAACTGCTGTTCTTTGAGGTTGAGGAAAAACACCTGGTGACGTACGAGTTCACCGTCTGAATCCGATTAGATGCTACGACAAGCAAAACTTCCTTGAAGAAGAATGTGGGTGAGCAGCCGAGACAACAGGAGGAGGAGTTTAAATGGTGCGCCACCTCTTCCAAGCTTTCAGATTATGTCGTTTTCTCCTGATTGCTATTGATTGGGCACAGCATTGGTAATGGGCTTGGTATTGACGTACAGGTTGACCCTCTAATTGTGAGCGTGTTTCAGTGAAGAAGTTGAATTAATTTATTGAAGAGGGCATCTGTCGGTGCTACCTGGCAGTAGTGGTACCCAGTAGTGCTTTGCATGTTATATTCACTGATTGGAAAAACATGCATTTTCTTTTTCAGTCAGTTTTCATCTGACTGATCACCAATCAGGCTCTGTCTCACACAAAATCAGTTTCTCCGTGCATCTGCAGTATTTTCTGATGTGTCAAGAAGCTGTGCTGAAAACATACAGACACAGAATCTCACTTCTTTGAGATTCTGTGCATTATTGTTAGCAAAAGTTTCATTTTACTCCCAATAACAATAGTACTATTAGCTAAAAAAAACAACAATTACTTATTTTACATGGGCTCGCTGTGTCCAGTGCTGTTTTCCCCACTGTTTTCCTGAGTGTTGAAGCTCTAAACACTGCAGAAATATTCACTTTTTTCCCCCATTTTCCTTTTGTCTCAAGCAAGACAAGAATATTTGAGACTTCAATCCATGAGCACACATTTTATCTCTTCAAATATTCATTTTATGGTGAATTTCTCCTCTTTTTCCAGGATGTCATTGTAGTTGTAGTTCTTATTAAGCTGAGAGTACGCAGTAATCACTGTCCGCTTTCTGGCACCTTTAATTAGTTGGCTGAAGGGTTTTGAGGAAAATGCAGAGTCCTTGGGGAATATTGCCCAACCTTGAAGGACGTCAAGGGAGAAAGAAAATAGTCTCAGGTGTTGTTAGAAGAGAGATTAGAGTCTGAGGTTTCCTGATCAGAGGGATCAGTGCCAAATTACTTCAAGGTATCTCTTAGGATAGATCTCACCCATCTTGGTTCCATTTTCTCTCTCTCTTTTTTCTGTTTATATCCGTAATTCCCTAAATGTGACATTGATTTTTTTTAATTTTTTTTTTTTTTGCTGGGGAGAGGGATTGTTAGTTTTTCACCAAGTGGTTGGCTAAGAATGTTCTATAAAAATCAGACAAGGATCTTGATTGAAACCCCTGGTAAAGATGCGGAAAATATCTTGAAATACTTTAATCTTTTATTGTAGCTGTGTGTTTGCAAAGGGAAAGATGCAGGAACGAACCAACCTTTGATCATTTATCAGCAGAAAATAAAACGTACGGCAGGGAATAGCTGTTTTTGACGAAAACAATGGTTCCACCCTGTTAGCACCTTTGTTATTACTACTACCCTTTTGCCAGTAGGCAAACACAGTCATTGTTTTCCAAAGAAACTCTGGGAGGGATTTGAGAAACGTGGTGCTATTTTCTTCACCATTTCTCCATAGATCATAATGTCTGCTCCAGGTTATTCAGACTCTCCCAAACACCTCACCCAGATCCCAGACGAGCACCCAGTTTGTCATGCCCTGTCTCAAAGACCAAAATAAATAAATAACGGTAACAGGAATAACTTAGAATTTGGTTTATTAAGGAAAAATCAAACAAAAACCTAATTGCTTGCAGGAAAGAAGAGAGGAAGGGAGAGAGATTCTCCCAGGAAGTGGTTGATGTTATAGTCTTCTATGGAGAAACTGGCCAGCTGCTTCCAGTTCCAATCAGCACTGATTTAGCTGGAGCTTTGAAACACACACACACACACACGCACCCACGCACATTTACACACAAGCCCAGAGGAAAGGGCTTGGGCTGGAAGAGAGGGCATGAGTTGGTTTTCCACAAATCCAACTAATGTTTTACACCAAACCCACAGGGAGTATTTGTTGCAGAACATCAAAGCTTAGTCTCATCTGACCAAAGCAAACTTATTTCAATTGTCCCTGTAAAATTAAGCAAACACCCCAAATGTGTGCCATTGTGCGTTTGCAACCTTTATTTAAGACCTGGACAAATATATACCAATATTTTGTTTTCAAGTAGATTTTTGAATCAAAATGTATAAGTGTCTTAAAGAGCTTGTTACACATCTTAACAAGTTTCCCAGGGTCTTTGTGAGATTAATTTGCTGACAGCATTATAGATCCTCCTCCAGTTTTTTTTTTTGTTTTTTTTTTCCCAGCTGTGAATGGGATGTTTTAGTTTGAGATTATTTCACTTCAATAAATTATTAATTTATTTGAAGGCTTTTTACACTTTTTACTGAGCCTATCAATAAATTTGAATGGTGCTTTATGTGGGCTTATGTAGCTTTAACCATCATGCATGTTTATATATATATATATATATATATATATATATATATATATATATTGCATTACATTTAACATGAATATTAAGGAAATTTATTTTCAAGAAAATGAATCAACACACTGATGCCATCAATTATATTTCTCTGCTGTTTTTAGTCTACAGCAGTACAAATAATTGCCACAATTATCAATTAGCACTTATCCACTATGGTCAGATTGCACTTCTAGTTCTTTTTTTTTTGTTGTTCTTCTTGTTGTTGTTGTTGTCGTTTTATGTTTTTTCTCTGTACACATTTGTTCATTTCTCATTCATTCCAGGTCGAAACATCTTCCACCGGCTTTTAACCTGATATATACTTTACAGACATTGCACCCCCCGTCAGGAGTGCAGGTTTGTATGACTCTTAGGAGCTTTTGGCTGGTAGTTACCAAAGTAATTAATTTACCACCTTGATCACAAATTCCCTTTAAAAGGCTAAAGCTTCTTAGCATCAAGCTATTTGATGTGCTCAGCATGGGGTCAGTGAAATGAACTACTGTGTTTATTATAGGTGAGTAAAAAGTATCTTAAATGTGTGGAGAGTTTTTAAATGATTCGTAATACCTGTAGATCTTAGTTGGCGTCATTTATTGTCATCTGCAGGGAAGCATGTTCTGCAGGGTGTGATTGTGGCTGTGCATAATCCTTTTTATGAATAATAAAATACATATGTGATCTGTGCATTACTACCCGCCCTTCTCCAAATGCATTTATCTATGAAAAGATGCAGCTGTTAATATACAGTCTCCTGCCAAGGAATGGGCCTGAAGAAGTGTTAGATAATCATTTTTCACGCTCAGCCTCACACAGTCTTCAGCAGTAAAACCGCGTTGTAAATGTTTTAATGAGAAATTCCAAAGGAGAGCTGCCCTTGTGCATGATTCATAACCCGCCATTGGTATCGGAGCACAAAGAGTAAGCCGGTCGTCGAGAAACAAAAAACTTTTCCACCTGTGTGCCCGGAAAGTTTCTTTGAAAGTCTCGCTGGTGTTTATCTGGGTTAACTTTCAATGTGATCTGTCAATGGAGACAGATTAGAGAGAGCATTGAGATTTCTGCAGCTGCATTATTTTAGATTGACATTATCAGTAACGCTGCAGATCGACTCACGGGGAGGTTTCTCCCTGACTTCAACTGGTATATTTAGCAAGAAAAAGAAAAAGAAACATCTGCACTTTCTCAGAAATTTGCAGGTTTTATGTTATTCCTGTATTTCCGCTCAAGCAACTTGTTCCTGGTTTTGCTTTAGTGGGTCGCGTAATTGTGGAACGTTAAGGGAAGGGAAAAATGTGGTTGAAAAAGTAGCACAAATGTCGTTGACCACATTCTTGGGAGGACTGAAAGAAGCTAGCCTTCCTTTCGAGCCACAGGTCGATCACTTAGATGATGACACGCAGCAGTAACCCATACAAAGCAGCCTCTTGGGTACAAATGCCATATGCCTCATTTCTACTGAGCAGTGTGGCATGGGCCGGTGCAGTTTGGTACTTTGCTTTGTTTGTTTCTACGGTAAAAGTGGCCCATGCAACCGACCCGTACCGCAGCATCCCTGTGCCCCCTTTAGATATATGCCCTTATGACAATGGCATGATATTGTCAGGGTGGAGCTACTGGCATCAAGCAACACAGTTCATTGGTTGAGTGACAGAAAAACATCAGTGCTTGAGACTAGCATGAGTCATACTAGTGCACTAGGTGTTTGGGTTTAATCTCGCCTGCCCATTGATGGAAACACAGAAAAAATAAAAAATAAAAATCTGGGTCTTTTTTTTTTTAGAAAATTAAAATTGTCTGAGAAACTTTATTTGTGCTTTAAGTTATCTTTGAGGCATAATCTTCAAATTATTAGAAATAAATATTTGAAATAGAAATCTATGTAATGAATAATTGAATATGAGTTCTTCTTTTTACATGGATTATTTAAATAAATGATCTTCTGGTTGATGAATGAATATGAAATATAGCCTATCAACACAACAGCAATTGATATTGCAGTGGTTATTCTGCACAATTTAATATATTGTGCAGCATATTAAGCTGATACAATATTTAACTTAAAAAGACTGTTACTTTGGCAGTATATTTGAAAGACTCACAACAACTCAAATTACCGGTATGGGAGAGAAAATAAAAAAACAGTTTCACTGAATTTCATTGTCAATTTTTGGAATCAGCCTAAAATAAAGGCAGCATACTCCTAATCTGACTCTATTGATTTAAAAGTAGTTTGATGCAAAGGACACCTAGAGATGAATGAAAACGTAGAGGTCTACGGGAATTTGGGATTATAAATATAGTCCAGATAGTGACTTCCTCCAGACTCTCGCATGTTAAACTCAAAATTAAAGTTCTTATTTAGTCAAAAGCACTTTATATTCCCACCTGTGGCCTATCCACTAATTAATATCTCCAACTCTGTGTTCTACTGCCATGACTTAAGTTACACTACATCAACAGTGGTGACAGATTGCTCACCCTTATCCCAATGTTAAACGGATACATCAGTGCCAAGTGAAGGCTTCCGTCTCCACCATGTTTGCAGGGTAATGGGCTGGAGAATGACAGATTGTGTGCTATTATCTTATTGGGGAATCAGCTCAGTATCCGTGAAAGTGTAAAGAGAGTGCTTAATGATGTGAAGCAATTTATTAAAGAAGAATGGAAGTGGGCTTCGTGTGGTCAGCTGGAAAACTATTTGTGTGTTGAATCAGAGCGAATGTCTATTTCTATGACGATACAAAACTTTTCTTTCTGGACAGGTTGTAGAAAATGTCTGTGTGTACTGTTTATAAAAAAAAAAGTCCAAATATATTACTACTTGTAAAAAAATAAATAAATAAAATAAAAACCCAACAACAGTAACGGATTGGGACAAAAATAAACGTGGCAGGAAGAAAAATGAAAGACATTTTTAATGTCTTTTCTGCTTGGCTTCTAATTGCATATTTCCCCTGCAGACAAACACTATGGGTGAACAATGAACCTGCCCAAGGGAGCCTCCATAGATTAATTGGACCGATAGAAACCCTCTGACATTAACATTTATGCTGTTGTTTACTCTTTTTCAATGAATAATAATAGACCACCTCCCTCGAAGATTCCAAGTCCCTCATTAGTTCCGCTTTGTAGCTTATTATGGATGGTAATAAATAAACATTTTACTTTTGTGCTGCCACAGAAGAACTATTTCAAAAAAATTCAGTTGCAAAAGTTTTTTGGTTCAATTTTCAGGCACTCTTTGAGTCATTTTGCACGTGTAATATTGTGTTATGAGCCTTATGGTTGGTAAGTTGACACTCTTCTTATTTTTTTTTAAGAGAAATTGTACAAAATATAGAAAATGTGGTGTTTTGAAACATTTCCTTGTAAAATGTGGGGGTCATTGTTTGCTATTTTTGAAAAGCTTGAATAAAACTCCCGATTAATTAATGCAACAGATGGTTCCAACTTGCAGCAAATAAAAGTCAGTCTCCCAGCTACCTTATCTTAATTAGGCTTAAATATTACATCTTTCCTGAAACATTGTTGTATGTCTTTGCAGTCGATTANTTGTTCTCAGAAATGATCTTCACACTGTGTGACAGGAGCTAAACGAAGAGAAATACAAATTAAGAAATTAGTGGGGAACAACAGTCTTTGAAATGTGTACTTAAGTTTTTTTTTTATTTCTGTTCACAACTTGTTTGTGTCATGTGTGGACCAGGGAAGGTAAAGATCAGTGAGTATTGGAACTCACAGGGTTTTCGTCTTGATGCGCGGCACAACTCACGAGAACATGTGATTATTGCAAAGCCCTGGTCGGCAGTGTATTTATTTGATAACTGGGAGGGAAACCGTCTGATTGGCAGATGAGCTGGGGTTTTAAATGTCTGACCTGCAGCTGATTCCCCCCCTGCCCCCCCCTCCTCCATCACGTGCAGTATGTGTCGAATATAATTGTGGTTGGCTTGGCAACTACTGTCCTCTCCAGAAAGCAGATGGTGTTTACCCAGTTTTGGTTTCAAATAACAAAGATGAAGCCGACTGCAGCGCGGTCATGGATGTTGGATGCATTTGCTGTTTGAAAGGTCGGCTCTTCTTTTTGGGCAGCTGATACAGGTGTGTCAAACTGAACTTCACAAACGCACAGAATGATTACCATCACACGTATTAAAGAGTTTGGCATGACTATCCCCATGCCTACACCTCTCCCTGCCCCCTCCCACAAAAATAAATAAATAAATAAATAAATAAATAAATCATCAAACAAACTGAACATCAAACAGCATTTGAAACCCCCAAAATGATCCGAAGCCGTAAAAGCACACTTACCTCAGCCAGCAAGTGCTGCGGGGTGCAGAGAAAAGGGAGCTGACTCGATTAAACTATGTTCTCAAATGCACCATCGGTTTTTTTTTTTATTGTTTTTTTTATTTATTTTACACTTCATTTAACTCTTGTGTCTTTTCAAGTAAGAGCATTCTTTGAGAGGTAGAAAGTCACACATATTCCCACTTAGTGGAAGATTAACTTAAGACCTAATTCTCCAGTGATTTCTGCATTTGCCACTATTAATGTGGTTCCGTGCAACAGGTGCAGCTTAGTTGTGTAACAAGGTCGCTCTCTGTAGAAAGAGACTGAAACTTTCATACCACCTCAGCTTTCCGAATATTATCTCTATTGTTGTAAGACTAATCAATTTTATAACTATTTAAAAAGAAATGAATCTTCCGAAGAAGGATTTTTTTTTTCTTCCAAATCAAGCCACTATCATTGTTATTGGAAAATGTCGGTGGTTCCTCACATTGAATTCGGAACCAAATTATTCACCAGGTGAATAATTTGCTTGGTGGTGAGTTAAACATGTAGCTTCATATGATCCAACCAAAACCATTTATTTCAATTAACTCTTAAGAGGGTGATTTGTTTTGGTTCTGACTGGTTTGGCCAGGTTCTTTCTGGTTGTAATTACTCTATTTTCATTATTTTTGGCTCTACTGGCAGCTGGAGCTTTCACAAGAGGAGACGGCATCAGAACTGCTCAGACAGTGAAAGAAATGGTGGAATTTTCTTTATTTTATTTATTTTATTTTTTTACCATATTGTTTAACAGTAGAATGCAAACAAGCTGTCATTGTTGATTTAAAGAATACAGTACTGTAAAAAAGTTTTTTATCCTGTTTATTCTTTTTGCTTTATTGTTTCACCAAAATGTTTCAGTTCTTAAAGAAACAATCAGGGGTCACCTGAGTAAAAGCCGGAAGCAGTTTTAAAATGAAAATTTCATTTATAGAGGGGGGGGGGAATGATCCAGAGTAACCTAGCTCTATGTAAAATAGGTATTGTCTTTCTTTTTGAATCCTGAACTTTGATTTACCACATGTTTTGGAAAGCTGAATTCAGTTTCAATAGACACACCAAGACCTGATTACTGCCAGACCTGTAGGATCAACAAATCACTTGGGTAGTATTTCAAAAAGAAAAAAAAAAACAAAACGGGAGAGAAAATCAAACAAACAAACCAAAAAACCTGCTCCTCTCACTTTTCCCATCCTTATGACGCCTGAGAGTTATGGGAAATCGTTTTTTTTAAAACTGACTAGACAACAGTAAAACCTTTGAAAGGTGGATTTACTTCTTCATCCAGTGCTCACAGTCAGACCTGGTGGCGATAGAGGAACATTCTCAGGCTACTTGTGTGAGTTATTGTAAGTACACGTGGTTTATGAAGGAGGACAGTCATCCGAAGCACAACAGCAAATCAACAAAAAACATTTTGGAGTGGTTTAGACTGACTAGAAGTCCTGTGGAAAAACCCCAAACGGTTTGTTCATACTGTAAACCCTTTCAATGTGGTTGAATTTTAACAATAGTGGAAAGAAAGTGGGCAAAACTCCCCTTCAGCGATTTGAAAGACTAATTTTCAATTATCATTAGCACTTAGCGGCAGTCGTTGCTAGCAAAGGGGGGCACAGGCAGTTGTTAGGTTTAGAAGGCAATCATAATTATGGGGCCAAATTGGTTTAGAAATGGTGTTATCATTTAAAAACTGTTTATTAACCCAGCTTAGAAAGAAATGTAATGATTTGAAGAATTACACTGTAACCAAAAAAAAGCAACAGAGACATAAATCTTGACTTTTTCACTGCATCATATCTCCTTGACTGAAGCTGCATCCCACATTCAAAATACTGTGTAATCATTCTGTCATAGTTTAGACTTAAACTTCAATATTTAAAGGGCACCTTTGACATATTCTCACAGGCATGCAAAACATTTATTTTTGATTGTCATGGAATAGCAAGGTCTTAAAAAGTCCAGGATGCAATTTGCATGGGAGAAAGCCATGTAAGGTGAACTGCAACAGCCAGTTAAATGTGTGTGAACGGTCAGATCTGATGTGTTTTCTGTGTTTTACGCTGCTATTTAATTGCAAAGAAGCTTATAAAGTATCTGAGCTCTAAACATAAGTCAGTCGGACAGGATGTCAGCTCAGCGGGCTCCATCTCATTATAAAAGACAACTGACACGTATCAAACCCCATCCATTCACTGTAGCATGTATCCATGTATTAATATGCAACGGTCACTTAAACTCTTAAACGTGACTCGCTGTGTAATTTATGTAGTTAATCAATCGTTCTTTCTATTGTGTAGTTGAGAATAGAGTCCAGTACAGTATGCATTATGCAAGGATGAAACTGAAAAGTACCCAACACTTAATGCAAAGAGTAAGTGACGGTATAATGATGCTCTGACTTTACTTTTTTGTAAAGCTTTTTTCTTTATTGCAAAGCTCTTTAGTCTTAGTCACGCTGTTCCATCTGTCTAATGTGGTTTTCATGGACCGCTAAAACCAAGAAAACAGCGTTGGCACATGTTCTATTCTGCCATTAAAATGCAGGAGGTCCCTTTTATACCCTTGTTAGCTTATTATGCACTGTGGAAAAGGATCTGTAAAAAAAGACAAAAAAAAAAAACGAGTGTAGTGGGTAGCCATTGTCGGACTGTTTGATGTCGCAACAAATGCAGTTGCGATGACATGGGCGACAGCGCTGACGTTCGTCATCAAACAACCAGAAGCGTCGCACTCGCAATAAACAAACAGCTTTCACCCATTTGGACCTGATTATATGCTTTTGGCTTTCAAGTGTATTGTGAGGTGAGGACTGCATCGTCTCCATCATCTCGCTTAAAACACACAGGTGAACATTTTAAAAAAGCCTCTTAATTAGTTGTCTCTAATCGTCGTAGTTTATGAAAGGGGGGAAATAAATATTTTTAGTGGGTAAAAAAAAAAGTTTGTTTAATGTTCCTTTTCTTTAGATGCGCAGCGCTTCTCAATTTTTGTTTTTTTGTAAATATGCCTTTGTTAAATAAATGGTAATGTAATATATATAAATCTAATATTTAATCTACTCTTAATTTTGCTTAAACAGAACTAACAGCTGTTTTTTCCTTAAACCTTTGGCTGCATGTGGCCGTTTGACTTCTGCTTCAGTCTGAGCTGGAGCTTTACAGTAAACATGGTGTGGTGGTTAGTACAACTATAGTTAGATGAGATCAGGAATGTTTTTTTTTTATTTTTTTATTGTTTTTAAATCAGTGTAAAGCCAGTGACAGCTTGCCGGTGTGCTCTGTAAGGTTTCAACAGAACCATAAAAGCAGAAGTGGCAGACATGACCACAATGTAAAGAGTCGACCCTCTAGGGTCTAATAATGAGCAAACACTAAAGACAAATGAAGTTAAACACACTGCCTGTATGCTACGTTCTCATCCCTGAATAAGTGTTTATGCCTTTAAGATGCATTAACGTGCTGGTTTTATGCTACAAGCGAAACAATTTTGATATTATCCAGTTTTAATCACATATTATTATCTTGGTTTCGATATCTAAATTACCACTATTTAAAGCAGAAAAACTCATGAATTACACAAACGGTTCATAGATGTAATCAGTTGTGTAAATGTTGTAGCTTCCTTAAGATGCTTTATTGAAAAGGTGTATTTGATTTTTTTCTTTCTCTTTAATTTCATCATATTTGATGTCAGCTTTTTTTATTTGTATATCTAAAAAAATAATTATGCTATTATTTTATTGTAATATGTGACGCTTTATATAGTTCATCCTTTACTCTGAAAATCTTTGTTAGTTTCTGCAGTAATTACTGAAGTTTGTTGTAATGAAGCAGTAAAATAGAAGGAGTATTTGGTAAGTCTGATTGGTCTAACACATTTTTCATTGATTAATTGGAGAAATAAACTGATATTTGCAACCCTACGTAGCGTGAACCCCCACGTGCTGCATCTGCATTTCTCCCAGCGCTTAGAATAAGCGGGCTGATATTAAATATATACAGATTTTCTCTTCGCCCTTCTTTTTTTTTTTTGTTACTTTTGTCATAGCAGGAGAGTGGAATCTCATCACCTGGTTCCCTCTGAGCTCAACTTTTCCTCTGTACTTCATCTCCACTGCTGCTCCATGGGTTTTTTATCATTCATTGGGCTTCATAGGAAGCCCAGTAAGCCTGCTATAATGCAGACATGCTCAGTAAAGTCGAAGGAGCATTAGGGGCATCGCCAGCAGTCAGTGGGAGAGAAAAGTCGAGGGAGGATTGGGAATTCTCAATATATTTCCCACATCCTGCCCAAAGGTCCAACTCAGTTTAATGTGCTTCATCCCTTTTTAATACTGTGTAGGTGCCTTAGGATTCCCCTGCCAAGTGATGAGTTTTTTTTTTTTTGTGTGTGTGCTAATTACAACACAGGGCTTCAAACTTTGCTTATTTTATTGTAGAAGCCGAGTAGCCGAAGGATAAGCAGCAAGGATATTAAGTAAAAGATGCAAGGTTTTGCAGAACTGTGGTGTTTTATGACTTACTAAATAAAGTAAAAGTGGGAAGAATGAAAACAAAGGGTGTTGGACAGACTTTATTTTATACTGCTTGCTTTTTCTAAACAACATTTCGGTTCAGAAATGTAACCATGACTGAGTTACTTATAAACTGCGCGAGAGCATCTATTATTGATGCTGTGTCTGTGGCAGAGGTCCTGTGGGGCGCAACACATCTACTCCCAGGAACAAGAGTGAGCTTTTTACTCTTCCCCAGCAGTGTGTTTGTAATTTTTAATAGTGCAATGAAATGTGTCTGAACCTTCTTCATCTTTGTTGGCCTAACTGCATGAGTGCCACAAAGTACTTTTTTTTTTTTTTTTATTAGTCCTGCAGGGATTTTAGGGATACTGTTGAACCATACTACTGGCCAGGGTTTTGTCTCCAAATTGTTTGCAATGTGTTTCTAAATTTGACCTTGACTTAATTAGATCGTCTCTTTACAGGAAGTACTCCAGACAAGGCTAAGCGGCAGGAGGATGCAGCCAAACCACGTCACCATGAGACCACGGTACCGCTGATACTGAAGGGCAAAGAGCGAAGACCTCTCAGCCAGCTCTCCCCTGGGGTAAACACAATATTGTTTAGCAGCACATGTTCCCTGGCAATAAGCTGAGCCAAATACAGTTGCCTGTTTTTTTTTTGTTTGTTTTTTTTGTCTGCCATAGCCGCGGCGGATGATTCCCTCTACTGCTCATTGCTTCCACGCTCGATCGGTTCCTTCAAACAGCCCCTTCATTTTTTGCTTTGTTTATCGCTCCTGATATTTCACCTGTTGTGTTTTATTCTGTGCCCTCACTCCCTTTGTTCTCTGTTTGCGTGCTGCCCTGAAGGCAATATACATGCTATGAAGTTTTTGCCAAATTTAAGTCCTGGAGTAATTTTCCCAAGTTCACTAACTTAGTGGCATACGGCACTTAGCGACCGTATTCAGTCGGTCACTACAATTACAAACAGGAATGTATTTGTTTGTGAACGCATAGAGCTATACTAAGTAGAGCTTAATGCCAACATTGTACTGGAGTACCTTTCTCCACACGTTTGCTGTTTCCGCAACATAACTTGTGGGACTTCTTATGGCTTTTACTCAACAATTGCTTTCTTTTTCGCTCTTCAGTGAAGACCGGGTTTGTTGAGTACACAACTAATAATTGTTCTGGTGACACAATCGTCTTCTACCTGATCGCTGCAGCTCCTCTTGAGTTACTGAACCCTCTTTGGTTGTGTTTCTCTTCACCTGTCAGTTTAGTTGTACTTCCATTTATTGCTAGGTCTGCAGTCCTGTCTTTCAGATTTCCTTGGTTTTCATAATGAGGTTTGTTCACTTATTAAAAAAATCTCCAAGGATTTTACAGAGAAGCTGCATTTATACTGAGATTAAATCACACACAGTCAGACTTTCTTTACTGATTAGGTGATATTTATTACTTATTATGACTTGTATTTATGGGTGTCAGATTAAAGGGGTGTGTATCCCTTTGCTTTAAACTCTTAAACTGAAAAGCATTGTAGCTAGACGTATTATTCTACTGCATATAATCAATGAAGCCACTAAGCCCTGTCAAACAAGTGCCAGCATTGATTTTATTAGGAAAAAGAGAGAGGCTTTTTAAAATATTTTTGCATAAAATGTGTAATTTTTGCAGATAGTAATCTACCATTTAATTAATTCATGTAATCAGTTTCATTTTAAAATTTAACCAATTGGATTTTATTTCAAATCTTTATTTAAAACAATTTTCATTCGCTGGATTTTTAGGAAAATTTATTATTTACCTGTAATTTAACTTTGAAGTTTTTAAACACAGTGTAATGCTGTCATCATCACCATATAACCATTGGTCAGCCTAGCTATGTGACAATAGCTCAGTGTAGGAAGAGACAATAAAAGAACCTGCAAACTTACATGCCCTGTGTAAACAATGTAGGCGAAAATAAAAATAAAAAAAATGCAAGAAAGTCAAATATTCCTTGCCCAAAATCTCTAGATTTGTTTGCTGGCAGTTAAATTCCTGTCCTTTTTCTTGCCACTTTAAGAATAAGTTTTAAATTTGCCACTCGTCACTTTGAAAACTCTGCTCAGAAGGGAAACGTGTAGGTGTTGAGAACTCCCTGAGCGCTGAGATTTTTTCCTGGTGAAGGGAAGTCCCCATCTGAGAGAGCTGTTTGTTTTCAACCTCGGTCCGTCACAGCAACAGAAGGCTAGTGATGCTAATTACATAAACATCACAAATATGTCACGTAGGCAAGCAGGGAATTGAAACTTTGAGCTTCACGGATTAATTATGCACACATTTTCCACTACATTAGACGTGTTATCCCATTGGCCACTGCTGACATAAGGCATTTCTGTTAAGAGGACACTTTTGTTTTAAGGGAGGTTATCTACAAATTGACCCTCCCCTCCTCCTAAATTAAGCTGACCACAAGGGCAACTGGTGATGGTCTTATTGGCAATGGCAGCAAACCCTTCCGGAGAACAGAGTTATACTGTGAAGCTGCTTTTGTGTGCCAGCAGGTTATCGGTGAGTCGTGAAGTATGGCAGAATCATTACTTGCTGTCTTTGCTGGATGGAGGACAAAATGCACATAGCTTCTCCTTTAGCCGTATACACACAAAGAAGAAAACAAATGACTTTTACAAAGTGCAAAGCAGCAAAACAGTTGGACTAAAATCTAAGATGATTATATTTGAATCTCTATTTGGATCTCAAACAATTAATTACTATACCATCTCACCAAATAGTTGAATACCGCTCTTCTCTTTGTGAGTGGGAACTTCTGTGAGCTTTTTGGAAGTTACCTTGTCCTCGTGTGTGCGGTGCTGTACTGACTAAAATATACCAGCTCGTGCTAGAATGACCTCAGTTAGTCACCGTAGCTTTGGGGTTGTTTCCATTAGGACATGGAAATAAACTTCAACCAGTTTACAGAAAAATAGAAAAGAAAGAAAACTCAAAACGTCCTGAATTTTACAATCCATAACAGTAGAGTTCGGAGGAGGCACACTAGTGGATATATTTTAAGATCATGGAAAAATCTTAATAACTCAAAGAAAACATCTGGACGAGAATTGTAGATCAGATGCTTGAAAAATACAATTGATCTTCTCAAAGAGTTATGTGTAAGTTTAAACTACACTGGACTGTTCAGCGATCACACTGCCCAGGAATTAGACAGGTCCTAGTGATAAAAGTGTTTCGTTAGTAAATGTGCATATCAACCCCTAGACATACAAACAGGCATGGTGAGGATACAGGTTGTTGGTGAAAGGGGGTCATTATCCACTGAAAGGAAGATATTATAGATTGCAAATGATCTGCGGGACAGATTGTTGTAGACATGTCCATCTCCACAAAACAACCACTTCAGTAACATATCATGAGAAGCTTGTGGAAAAAGATACTCGAATGTTTGAACCATGTCATACAGTTCAGTTTCTTTATAGCTTATAGCTTCTTATAAGGGCAAGAGATTGAAGGCTCATTTTACTGTCATTTAGCCACAAAGTAGACTAAATTAAGTTACATTAGTTTCATTCTAATCTAATGTCAGACAATGAGGGAGACAAAAAAGGTTATGTGTGACAGCAAACGTTGCGTTGCCAAATTCTTTATAGGCATTTTGCAGGAGCCCGGACTCTTCCCTTAATAGCTGGTGAAAGACCCAACTATGATGAGCATCAGTGCACAGCCTGAAATAATTCTTCATATGCTGTAGATTTGCTGTCTTTGTTCATTAATTCTTATCTTGACGTTGAAAAACTCCCTATGTTTCTCTTAGTCATATGGTTAAGGTGAGCATACACCAGCCTCCCTGCTTGATCAGAGCAGGACATATGGCACATGCACTCAGGAGCACACAGTTTTTAATGGTGTGCAGACTCCATGTACAGCATGTGTGCCAGCTTATAAATAGCTCTGACCCACTGTTGCTTCATGATCGATGCCCTTGGTCTAAATAAGGGCAAAGTCTGGAAATACGAAAAAAAAAGAAGATACTTTTAGTTTGGTAATAAACTGAAGTATTGATTCGCAATATGATGGATGTATTATTCAACTTTACTTTACAAACAGAGGAATAAACTCCTTTCATAGGCACTTATGAGAATTTCAGAGAATTTCATGGTATCCTCGTGTAAACTTTCTAAGACCTGAGATGAGGCTGCAAGCTTTCTACTCAGCAAACCTGAAATAATAAATGATAGAAGGCATAGGAGACAGACAACTATCCATACAAACACCAACTAGCGAAAACGATTCCCAGTTGAGACGACATCAGCGGTTCATCAGAACAACAAACCAGAACATACAACCAAAGCTCTACCTGGTTTAGATCAAAGCACATCCATTCTCTATGCTATAAAATGCCCCAGTAGATCGTTATGCCCACAAAAAACTGTTAATGTTTCGCAAGACTTCAAAATTTCTGTTCATAGACGCTCACCATCCATTCTAGGTGAGTTATTTTGCAAATATGGGGAATTTTTTTGAGTCTGGAACAGACACGCTTTGAGAGGCTATAAACGAAGCTACATTTGCATCGAAATTCGGCTCTGATACTGGCTGCCAGTTTTAGACACAATTTCTGGTTAAAGCTTGTCTCTGCAGCAAAAACACAGCTTTGAGTTAAATAAGTTACCCACCAGATTGTAGAAAAAAAAAAAACAGGTTTGTACCTAGCTGTAGATTGTTTCGTACATTTGCAGCGACTTGGATGACTTCTTTTTTTTTTTTTGTAACAGATTTTTTTTTTTATTTCATAAAAGGAAAGAGTCTGGGCTCAGTTTATCTAATTTGTGACACACACAACCTAAGGAAGTGAAGGATGTGGAAGCTTTCTTCCTTTTCCTCCTCCACTATTGTGCCCTATCACTTCCTTTCTCGTGTGCAGCCTTTTTTTTTTTAAAGCTTCCCCCCAAAAAAAATCCAGGTCAGGGCGCCACCTCATCAAAGTTGGTATTGTTTTGTGTTACAGATTTATCCTGCGTCACTCCAGCTGGTGGTGTTTGCAGAAGGTGAAGAGCTGATCCTGTCACTGGAGAAGAATGAGTGAGTTTTCCTGTGATTTTGTGTGATTCATGTCAAGGTTTCCTCCATACTGATCACGACTGCTGCGTGGTTTTCAACAAAGCTAGATGAAAGCTCTGCTCACTTATTTTTATTTTTTTATAAAAAAAAACTTTAGATTATTTAGGAGAAGGAAGAAAAGCTATGTGGGTTTAGGTTCTGAAATAGCACATTCAAGAAAGGAGAAATAGTATGTCCCATAGTGATTGGACTCTTTTCATGGTCCATTCTCTCTGAAGGGTTGAGAGATAAAAGCTGATAAAAGAACCAAAGGATGAAGCAAGTTCAGAAATTAAAATAAAAAAAAAGTAAAAAAAAAAACGTATTTGCTGAAATTCTCATTACTTCTCTCCTTTCTGTGTTGTGGAAAATAACACGATGAACTCTGGAATGAGGAATAGGAATCAGGTTGAGCTGATAGTTATTCATAGCGGCTTATACACTTATGCACATACTGTGTCATATAAAATAAGAAGCACTGATGTGAAAGCAAATGAAAGCTGAAACGATTCAGGTTCTTAGTCTCTCGGCGTTTCTTTTTCAGACGGAGTTCAGACATAATGTTTCCTCCCGATGCTCCGGCATGCACATATTGACTCTTAATTAATGAACTTAAATTCGCAACTCCTGAAACTCACCGGCTCCAGACGATTTTGGGATGCACAGTTTGAATTTTCACAAAGAAAAAAAAATTACTTTTTGTAAGATTTAAGAATGGGGTAACATGAGAGCAGATTAATTCAATTTCCAGTCCACCCCTGTCTCATATTACCCATATCCAGTCCTATGTGTTTTTTTTCTCTCTCAAAATAAGCCTGATATCACACAGGGGAAAAAAAATAAACTAAACAAAAATATAACACATTGGTACAGGGTAACACTTCCGCCTCTTGTTCTGCATGTCACCTGAAGTGACTGCCGCATCAGCCGTGAGTCATCCGTCACCAGACGTCACCGGCCTGGGCGCGTTCTGCCATCCCTACCCAGCCTGTTTGCTGTCAGGCCAGATGTGTCCTCTGATATCGCTTCATCGGTTCAGCCAGCGCCGAACAGGTGGTCTCTGACCCCTGTGTGTCTGTCGTGCCGAGGGCGCATCCGTCCAGTCGCGAGCAAAGAGGGAGGAAAAGCGTGCGGGCCAGCAAACGTCCAGAATACGTTTTAGCAGTAATATTTTCAGTTTGGCAACAATGGGTCTTTTCCCAGAGTCTTTGGGGGAAAAAAAATTCTTTAGAGATTATTTGTAACTTCCCTCAAATTCAAAAGTTTACAGACATTTAGTCAGTGCCAAGTTTTTTTTCTTTTCTTTTTTTGTTTTTTTTACTTTCTGACTTGGGTGTGGATTATATTAGTGATGCGGTTCATCCTTTGTTGTTAGTTTGATTTTGGCTTCTCCCACCACACCAGGGTGTGTCTTGGGATAAGAAACTTGCTATCTTAGTGTCCTGGTGTGAGTGTGTGAGCCTTGAGATTGTGTCTGGGTGAATGGGTCTGTGATGTAAACAAAACTTAGAAGTTTTGTTCATTTTACATTTACTGTTTTTATGTTTGAATTTGCTGAGCTGCGGTCGTTTGCTCTGGAGCTCCCTTGTTCCAAACCCAGTGAATAAAGTATTCACTTGGGGTCCATAAGGTTTGTTTTCATTGGTTGATTGTCAGTCTTTTTCCATGCATTATATAAATTTAGATGCATTACCCATTTACACGGGCTTCGTCGTGGGTTCATTTCAGTTAAAAAGGGTTTTTCCTTATGCTTTTTGGGCCATATTCCATTCTTAAACTTTTTTTTATGTAGTCTTACAGAGTGAGCTGCCAGTACAGTTTACTGACATACTTTCTCTTTTACGACATTTAGCCACAACTGCTGCGACCACAGCTTTTTTAACAAAGTACCCTACAGAGCTTGTAAATGTTTAAGCCAAAGAATTCAGCATGGAAATAATGCTATCAGGTTTTTTTTTTTATGTTTTTAATTGTGATTTAGATTTATGTAGAAAGTCAATTAGCCCCCCTCCACCCCCTGCATGTCATCCTCTTTGCTGTTTGGATAATTAAATTTATTGACTTAACATTTCCTAGTTTCAGGAGGCCAACAGAAATGGTCATGTCATGTTTAATGCCTTAAGGGCTGACATATTGTACAGTACAAACAAAGTAAGACAGATGTTATAACTGTGCCAGCAGCTGCAGCTTTGAAGTAATACATTGATCTGTGGCACAAACCTCAAACTTCAAATGATTAATAGTGGTGGCATGGGACATTTCACATTAGTCTTGATTAAATAGTTCTGTAGCATTTTTTTATTTTTTGGGGGGGCGACCAAGGTCTTTATGTTTTAGGAGGAAAAGGAAGACAGAGAAAGTGGAAAAGATGTACAGCTCCTCCTCCTTAGTGGATTAAAGTTAATTTAATAATTTCTCTTAGACTGATATGTTCTTTGTTTGGTTAAGTTTGCATAAATGCATATGTGGATTTAATTTTTAAAGAAATTGCTAACCTAACTTTGCACGCCACAGTCTTAGCCTTCAGTAATGTATACTACTGCATGAGTTTCGCTTTTGAGTGTTTCCACTGAGTTTGAGCACTTTTCTGAAGACATATTTTCTGTGGTATGAAGCATCCTAGTATAAAACAATGAGAGCCCCAAACTTTTTTTAATTTATGTTTTTTTTTTTAAAGATTATTTTTGTTAACATTTTGGTACATTTCAAAGTAAATATTGTTTATACAAATGGGTAAGAAGTAAGGACATGTCTGAACTCTAACTTGAACTCTGCTGGAGAAAAAAAATACTATATTATCAGTGACAAAAAAAGAATGAAGGACCTGTGACTGAGAGATGTCTTTTATATTTCCTCTCTCTCTCTCTCTCTCTCTCTCTCTCTCTCTCTCTCTCTCTCTCTCTCTCTCTGTCTGTGATACTTGACTATTTAAAATACTCTTATTTTAATTAGTACAAGGAAAGTAAAGGAAGTTATCGTTCTCTGAATCACAGCCATTTCTGAGCTCACTGAAAGAATTAGTTATAAAAATTGTCATCGTCATTGCTGTTCACTTTAGACTTGTTCAGATTGCAACCAGTAAAATGCAGGAGTATTTCTTCCTAAATACAAAGAACTGTGGTGTTCCTACTTTACCTAGCTTGCTACAAATGACCATGTGTTTCCCAGTGAGAACATTTCCTTTCATTCTTCTGTGGCAGGAAAGAAAAGAGGAAAGAGGTCTGTTGAAAACCCATGGCCACTTTTAACTAACATCATTATGTTTTTGACCAAAAAAAAAATAAAAAATCCCCATAGCAACATCTGCAGTGTGCTTTATTTATTCTTTTTTTTTTTAAGGAGAAGAAGACGCTCCCCATCTCAATAACAGAGCCGACAACATCAACAGGTCACTGCATGTGCGTTGCGCAGAGGGAGAGTATTATTAATCAGTTTGTTTGGGAGGGATCTGAGTCGATGGCTACACTGAGGAGGATCCCAAGATTTCTGAGGAATTTAATTGGATCTTTTAGGAGGCTGGGATGAAATGAATTGCATGTAACCCAATTTCAGCCACTCTATTTACTGCATGATGAAAAGATTTCTTTGGTTGCGTATTCTAACGGCTTTGATGCCTTGTCAAGCTTGACAAGAGGCGCTTCTTCGCTCAATACTAGTGTTTGATGTGGATTCTAGCAGATATGTTACAGGCTAGATTTATCAGTTATAAACTCATGTAAATGCTACTTTGTTTAGCTGGATCAAAGTTAACAAGCAACATTTTGACATGTCCTTATATTACCCCCTTGCTGCATCAATTCTTCCTTCATTACCAGTACATCTGTATGGTATTGAGCTTATTTGTTATGCCTCTACGCATTTCTTACTCCTTCTGTCCCTTTTGTCTTGATGTCGTTCCTTCCTTGTAACGTATATTTCTTTCCGCCCCCGCTTTCCACGCAGGCACATGTGTTTTTCCTCTGCAGCTCTTTTGTCACTGCAGCTCTTTTGTCAATTTAAGACCCTGTCAAAGCCAGATGAGGGAGTGGGAGAAACATTGGACCTCTGTTTGATGCCAACCCATGTGCACTTGGACTTCTGTGCCAAGTCTCTGTATGGATTTTCTCCAGATGCCAATACCTTTTCTTATGGCTGTCACAATCGGTTCATGCATTGTTAGACTAAATATCTGGTGTCCAGTCGGATCACGCTGGACTGTGCCTCATTACATACGGCAACTATTTTTTATTTATTTTTTTTTATTTGGCAAGGCCTTAGTGTACATCTGTATGTCAAGTTGCAGTTACATTTTGGAAAACTGAATGCATGACAGCTACCTAGATGATGTAAGAACGGCATTTCAGCCACCAACAGGTGATGTGACTCATTTTATTAAACACTGTGACGAGATCAGTTTCAACATTGTGGTAAGCACTAAAATTGGACTGAAAAACATCAAAATAATTGGTCTCTTTTTCTTTTTCTTTTTTTTTTAATATGCTTCTCAGCATATTTACTAATGAATGGGAGGTTGGAGGTTGACCTGTAACCCTGACTTGTCCCGATTCTTCTTCTTCTTCTTCAGCAACGGTTTGATAACTGCTGTTCTTTGAGGTTGAGGAAAAACACCTGGTGACGTACGAGTTCACCGTCTGAATCCGATGAGACGCTATGACAAGCAAAACTTCCTTGAAGAAGAATGTGGGTGAGCAGCCGAGACAACAGGAGGAGGAGTTTAAATGGTGCGCCACCTCTTCCAAGCTTTCAGATTATGTCGTTTTCTCCTGATTGCTATTGATTGGGCACAGCATTGGTAATGGGCTTGGTATTGACGTACAGGTTGACCCTCTAATTGTGAGCGTGTTTCAGTGAAGAAGTTGAATTAATTTATTGAAGAGGGCATCTGTCGGTGCTACCTGGCAGCAGTGGTACCCAGTAGTGCTTTGCATGTTATATTCACTGATTGGAAAAACATGCATTTTCTTTTTCAGTCAGTTTTCATCTGACTGATCACCAATCAGGCTCTGTCTCACACAAAATCAGTTTCTCCGTGCATCTGCAGTATTTTCTGATGTGTCAAGAAGCTGTGCTGAAAACATACAGACAGTAAATGGGTGCGCATGTCACTTCTTTGAGATTCTGTGCATTATTGTTAGCAAAAGTTTCATTTTACTCCCAATAACAATAGCACTATTAGCTAAAAAAACCCCAATTACTTATTTTACATGGGCTCGCTGTGTCCAGTGCTGTTTTCCCCACTGTTTTCCTGAGTGTTGAAGCTCTAAACACTGCAGAAATATTCACTTTTTTCCCCCATTTTCCTTTTGTCTCAAGCAAGACAAGAATATTTGAGATTTCAATCCATGAGCACACATTTTATCTCTTCAAATATTCATTTTATGGTGAATTTCTCCTCTTCTTCCAGGATGTCATTGTAGTTGTAGTTCTTATTAAGCTGAGAGTACGCAGTAATCACTGTCCGCTTTCTGGCACCTTTAATTAGTTGGCTGAAGGGTTTTGAGGAAAATGCAGAGTCCTTGGGGAATAGTGCCCAACCTTGAAGGACGTCAAGGGAGAGAGAAAATAGTCTCAGGTGTTGTTAGAAGAGAGATTAGAGTCTGAGGTTTCCTGATCAGAGGGATCAGTGCCAAATTACTTCAAGGTATCTCTTAGGATAGATCTCACCCATCTTGGTTCCATTTTCTCTCTCTCTTTTTTCTGTTTATATCCGTAATTCCCTAAATGTGACATTGATTTTTTTTTTTTTTTTTTGCTGGGGAGAGGGATTGTTAGTTTTTCACCAAGTTGTTGGCTAAGAATGTTCTATAAAAATCAGACAAGGATCTTGATTGAAACCCCTGGTAAAGATGCGGAAAATATCTTGAAATACTTTAATCTTTTATTGTAGCTGTGTGTTTGCAAAGGGAAAGATGCAGGAATGAACCGACCTTTGATCATTTATCAGCAGAAAATAAAACGTACGGCAGGGAATAGCTGTTTTTGACGAAAACAATGGTTCCACCCTGTTAGCACCTTTGTTATTACTACTACCCTTTTGCCAGTAGGCAAACACAGTCATTGTTTTCCAAAGAAACTCTGGGAGGGATTTGAGAAACGTGGTGCTATTTTCTTCACCATTTCTCCATAGATCATAATGTCTGCTCCAGGTTATTCAGACTCTCCCAAACACCTCACCCAGATCCCAGACGAGCACCCAGTTTGTCATGCCCTGTCTCAAAGACCAAAATAAATAAATAACGGTAACGGGAATAACTTAGAATTTGGTTTATTAAGGAAAAATCAAACAAAAACCTAATTGCTTGCAGGAAAGAAGAGAGGAAGGGAGAGAAACTCTCCCAGGAAGTGGTTGATGTTATAGTCTTCTATGGAGAAACTGGCCAGCTGCTTCCAGTTCCAATCAGCACTGATTTAGCTGGAGCTTTGAAACACACGCACGCATGCACGCACACACATTTACACACAAGCCCAGAGGAAAGGGCTTGGGCTGGAAGAGAGGGCATGAGTTGGTTTTCCACAAATCCAACTAATGTTTTACACCAAACCCACAGGGAGTATTTGTTGCAGAACATCAAAGCTTAGTCTCATCTGACCAAAGCAAACTTATTTCAATTGTCCCTGTAAAATTAAGCAAACACCCCAAATGTGTGCCATTGTGCGTTTGCAACCTTTATTTAAGACCTGGACAAATAATTACCAATATTTTGTTTTCAAGTAGATTTTTGAATCAAAATGTATAAGTGTCTTAAAGAGCTTGTTACACATCTTAACAAGTTTCCCAGGGTCTTTGTGAGATTAATTTGCTGACAGCATTATAGATCCTCCTCCAGTTTATTTATTTTTTTCCCAGCTGTGAACGGGACTTTTTAGTTTGAGATTATTTCACTTCAATAAATTATTAATTTATTTGAAGGCTTTTTACACTTTTTACTGAGCCTATCAATAAATTTGAATGGTGCTTTATGTGGGCTTATGTAGCTTTAACCATCATGCATGTTTGCATATATATATATATATATATATATATATATATATATATTGCATTACATTTAACATGAATATTAAGGAAATTTATTTTCAAGAAAATGAATCAACACACTGATGCCATCAACTATATTTCTGCTGTTTTTAGTCTACAGCAGTACAAATAATTGCCACAATTATCAATTAGCACTAATCCACTATGGTCAGATTGCACTTCTAGTTCTTTTTTTTTTGTTGTTCTTCTTGTTGTTGTTGTTGTCGTTTTATGTTTTTTCTCTGTACACATTTGTTCATTTCTCATTCATTCCAGGTCGAAACATCTTCCACCGGCTTTTAACCTGATATATACTTTACAGACATTGCACCCCCCGTCAGGAGTGCAGGTTTGTATGACTCTTAGGAGCTTTTGGCTGGTAGTTACCAAAGTAATTAATTTACCATCTTGATCACAAATTCCCTTTAAAAGGCTAAAGCTTCTTAGCATCAAGCTATTTGATGTGCTCAGCATGGGGTCAGTGAAATGAACTACTGTGTTTATTATAGGTGAGTAAAAAGTATCTTAAATGTGTGGGGAGTTTTTAAATGATTCGTAATACCTGTAGATCTTAGTTGGCGTCATTTATTGTCATCTGCAGGGAAGCATGTTCTGCAGGGTGTGATTGTGGCTGTGCATAATCCTTTTTATGAATAATAAAATACATATGTGATCTGTGCATTACTACCCGCCCTTCTCCAAATGCATTTATCTATGAAAAGATGCAGCTGTTAATATACAGTCTCCTGCCAAGGAATGGGCCTGAAGAAGTGTTAGATAATCATTTTTCACGCTCAGCCTCACACAGTCTTCAGCAGTAAAACCGCATTGTAAATGTTTTAATGAGAAATTCCAAAGGAGAGCTGCCCTTGTGCATGATTCATAACCCGCCATTGGTATCGGAGCACAAAGAGTAAGCCGGTCGTCGAGAAACGAAAAACTTTTCCACCTGTGTGCCCGGAAAGTTTCTTTGAAAGTCTCGCTGGTGTTTATCTGGGTTAACTTTCAATGTGATCTGTCAATGGAGACAGATTAGAGAGAGCATTGAGATTTCTGCAGCTGCATTATTTTAGACTGACATTATCAGTAACGCTGCAGATCGACTCACGGGGAGGTTTCTCCCTGACTTCAACTGGTATATTTAGCAAGAAAAAGAAAAAGAAACATCTGCACTTTCTCAGAAATTTGCAGGTTTTATGTTATTCCTGTATTTCCGCTCAAGCAACTTGTTCCTGGTTTTGCTTTAGTGGGTCGCGTAATTGTGGAACGTTAAGGGAAGGGAAAAATGTGGTTGAAAAAGTAGCACAAATGTCGTTGACCACATTCTTGGGAGGACTGAAAGAACCTAGCCTTCCTTTCGAGCCACAGGTCGATCACTTAGATGATGACGCGCAGCAGTAACCCATACAAAGCAGCCTCTTGGGTACAAATGCCATATGCCTCATTTCTACTGAGCAGTGTGGCATGGGCCGGTGCAGTTTGGTACTTTGCTTTGTTTGTTTCTACGGTAAAAGTGGCCCATGCAACCGACCCGTACCGCAGCATCCTTAGGCCCCCTTTAGATATATGTCCTTATGACAATGGCATGATATTGTCAGGGTGGAGCTACTGGCATCAAGCAACACAGTTCATTGGTTGAGTGACAGAAAAACATCAGTGCTTGAGACTAGCATGAGTCATACTAGTGCACTAGGTGTTTGGGTTTAATCTCGCCTGCCCATTGATGGAAACACAGAAAAAATAAAAAATAAAAATCTGGGTCTTTTTTTTTTTAGAAAATTAAAATTGTCTGAGAAACTTTATTTGTGCTTTAAGTTATCTTTGAGGCATAATCTTCAAATTATTAGAAATAAATATTTGAAATAGAAATCTATGTAATGAATAATTGAATATGAGTTCTTCTTTTTACATGGATTATTTAAATAAATGATCTTCTGGTTGATGAATGAATATGAAATATAGCCTATCAACACAACAGCAATTGATATTGCAGTGGTTATTCTGCACAATTTAATATATTGTGCAGCATATTAAGCTGATACAATATTTAACTTAAAAAGACTGTTACTTTGGCAGTATATTTGAAAGACTCACAACAACTCAAATTACCGGTATGGGAGAGAAAATAAAAAAACAGTTTCACTGAATTTCATTGTCAATTTTAGGAATCAGCCTAAAATAAAGGCAGCATACTCCTAATCTGACTCTATTGATTTAAAAGTAGTTTGATGCAAAGGACACCTAGAGATGAATGAAAACGTAGAGGTCTACGGGAATTTGGGATTATAAATATAGTCCAGATAGTGACTTCCTCCAGACTCTCGCATGTTAAACTCAAAATTAAAGTTCTTATTTAGTCAAAAGCACTTTATATTCCCACCTGTGGCCTATCCACTAATTAATATCTCCAACTCTGTGTTCTACTGCCATGACTTAAGTTACACTACATCAACAGTGGTGACAGATTGCTCACCCTTATCCCAATGTTAAACGGATACATCAGTGCCAAGCGAAGGCTTCCGTCTCCACCATGTTTGCAGGGTAATGGGCTGGAGAATGACAGATTGTGTGCTATTATCTTATTGGGGAATCAGCTCAGTACCCGTGAAAGTGTAAAGAGAGTGCTTAATGATGTGAAGCAATTTATTAAAGAAGAATGGAAGTGGGCTTCGTGTGGTCAGCTGGAAAACTATTTGTGTGTTGAATCAGAGCGAATGTCTATTTCTATGACGATACAAAACTTTTCTTTCTGGACAGGTTGTAGAAAATGTCTGTGTGTACTGTTTATAAAAAAAAAAGTCCAAATATATTACTACTTGTAAAAAAATAAATAAATAAAATAAAAACCCAACAACAGTAACGGATTGGGACAAAAATAAACGTGGCAGGAAGAAAAATGAAAGACATTTTTAATGTCTTTTCTGCTTGGCTTCTAATTGCATATTTCCCCTGCAGACAAACACTATGGGTGAACAATGAACCTGCCCAAGGGAGCCTCCATAGATTAATTGGACCGATAGAAACCCTCTGACATTAACATTTATGCTGTTGTTTACTCTTTTTCAATGAATAATAATAGACCACCTCCCTCGAAGATTCCAAGTCCCTCATTAGTTCCGCTTTGTAGCTTATTATGGATGGTAATAAATAAACATTTTACTTTTGTGCTGCCACAGAAGAACTATTTCAAAAAAATTCAGTTGCAAAAGTTTTTTGGTTCAATTTTCAGGCACTCTTTGAGTCATTTTGCACGTGTAATATTGTGTTATGAGCCTTATGGTTGGTAAGTTGACACTCTTCTTATTTTTTTTTAAGAGAAATTGTACAAAATATAGAAAATGTGGTGTTTTGAAACATTTCCTTGTAAAATGTGGGGGTCATTGTTTGCTATTTTTGAAAAGCTTGAATAAAACTCCCGATTAATTAATGCAACAGATGGTTCCAACTTGCAGCAAATAAAAGTCAGTCTCCCAGCTACCTTATCTTAATTAGGCTTAAATATTACATCTTTCCTGAAACATTGTTGTATGTCTTTGCAGTCGATTACTTTGCAGCTGATAATTTGCCATGACTTAAATTTAAATTTAAAAAAAAAGAAAAGAAATGGAGCAGGGAACTTGCTTGTCGCTAATATACAGTAAAATGAAGATGTGCGGCTAGGCAGTATAACATCGCTGTGTTTCTTCAGCTTTGACAAGTTGTGTCATATTCAACAATTCATTGAACATTATTGTATTTGAAGGAGGAGACCAGGGAACAATACACATATTCTTCTGTCTTATTTTAAGGTAAAGAGTTCCATCTTTGACATATCCCTACGTATACCTTTGGAACTTCTTCATATTTTTCTCAAGTTGTACCCACAAACATGTGACAGACCAGCACAAGGAAGACAATAATTGTGAAGTAAAAGGGACATTTTTAAATGTTATGTGCACAGAGTTATGTTACAAAACCATATCCCATGTTTTGAGCATCTCACTAAAATGGAAACAGCATGGCCCAACTGAAGGCCTATCATAACATGGCAGTCAAAATAAGCTGATTGGTCAAAGAGAGAAACAGTCAGGAAGTGCATACTAACACTTGATGAGTTCAGGTGGGGAAATGTGTTGTCAAAACAACTAAGTTGTAAACTCCACGAATCTGGCCTTTCTGAAAGAGTGGGAAAGTTCAAAGAAAGCAAGTCCACATCTGTGACCCAGAATGATCAAAATTACAAAAAATAATGGCTTGAAATATGCCATGCCATATTAATTTATATATGTATGGGTTTCACTTTCTGAAATTACGGTAGTGACAAAAAATATTAAACTCTTTTATGGTGTTATAATATTTTAAGATGTACCTTCACAATTGGTGGACTGAATATGTCAAACGCCCCACACTTTTACTGTCTTGTAAAAAATGTTTGTATGAATGGCCTTCCACTTCACAGCTATGCACAGCAATTTATTTCTTTTTGGTCTGTTACATTAAATCCCAAATAAAATACATTTGCACCTGTGGCATTACAGAATAATAAATAACATCCTAGATATTTTAGATGTACTAAAACAAATAGACGAACCTGCAAATGCTTGGTTTTCTTTCTCTATAGAAGTAGAGCACACTTTCCATCCTTCTACAAAAGGATTGTTTAGGTTGACTTTCACGCATGAGCGAAGATGGTGTTTGCATCGGTGACAACAACGATCAAACACGCATCGAGTGAGTATTACACTAATAGCTTACAATATTAAGATTTCATGGTTCACCGCCTGTTCACGTTGCTGATGTTGCCTCCAAGATTATTGAGTTACTCCCACCATCACGTTGCGCCGCAACAAAATACTGAGCCTAGTTGTTTGACTGATAAAAATTCATGCAGCCCATCAACGGCTGCATGTTTTATATTACCAGGAGCATAGCATTTAGCTGCGTAAGCTCTGAGCTGTAAATACGACAGCCTTGGTGGTGCACTGCGTGTACAGGACACAATCGCCAGGGGCTAGCTTTACATTAGATGAGCAGGTTGAGTCAGCATTATTACTCTAGACACATGCAGCAAGAAGGTAAACCAGAATTTGTGTGTCGATTTCCTGGCGCTGTATTTAAATGAGGCCATTTCTCTGTTACTGCTCTGACAAATCATTCACTTTTGAAAAGAGCTGGGAAATATGATATCACTTCTTTTTTCTTTTTTTCTTTTTTTTTTTTCTTTTTTTTTTACAGTTTTAAGGAAAAGTATATTCAGAGTGGGAATCACTTGAAGATGGTAAATCTTCCAGCCAGCAGCTTAGAAACGTCTCACTTTTTAACAAGTCTACTGCGCCTCTGTGCAGTGGTGGTTGTTGCTGTTGTGTGTTTAGGACAGAGGAAATCAGTAAAAGTGATGTCACTAGCGCACAAACTGCAGCGCTTCGCCCTCAGTCTGGAGTCTGCTTTTATTTGAAGCATTAAAAGTTCAGTGTTTTAGTGGCATTTTTATTTGTTTTCTGGAACTCCTACCTTTTATCAACATTTTTGCTGTCAAGCTTTAAGACTTTTAAGCAGTTTATAGCAGCAAAAGGCTGTGCTTGTTAAAAAAAAATAAAAGTACTGCCGATATAGACACACCTGGAAACATGAATAAAATGACTCTTACCACAATAAGACGGGGGGAAAAACCATTGGATGGTTTCTTTTTATGGGCAGACTGTATACCAGTGGGGGAGGACACAATGAAATTAAATGCAGATGTCTAACTGACCATCAAGACTTCATTACTGGATGAAAAGCTATTGCAACCAATGTCAGCAGCTATTCTGAGCTGCAGTTTACCTCTATTTACATTTACAGATAAGAATAGTAAAAATGTTTTGGTTTGCAGATATGGCACGATAAATCTCTTTGGCTGGACGGAGCTACCACACTTTTTCCTAGCTTACATTAAAGACAAATTTGTCTATTTGGCAATATTTCCATTCAGTCCTGATGTTGGAACAAAAGCAGCATTGTTTCCACAATGTATTACATCTACATATGCCCCTGGATGACAATAATAACCTGAATGAAATGTTGTAATTATAAATATTTGTATGATTTTATTGTTCTACTGTGACTGCTTTACTAGAATTATGTTTTCATTGTCATTTAGTATTATGGTATTCATACTGAAGGTAATCCTGACAATTAAATGTATTAGAAAATGTTTTCCATTGAAGATCTTTGATGAGACGTTCTGTAAATTATTTTAATATTCAGTGGAGCTTTTGGGACTGATTAAAATGTTTGCATTAATTCTGACTTTAAAGTGAGCAGTTAGGAGCTGCAATCCAGCAAGAAGAGCCACGGTAGATCAGTTTCCTCCCAGCATCTCCTTTAATAGGGATGCTGTCATTTTGTGTTAGTCGCATGGTGTCTACTGCTTTTAGTACCTCAAAAATTGTAACGGAAAACAGGAGTTATTCCTGAAATAGATATTGAGTTACAGACAAAATATTTATTTCAGTTCATTATTTGAATATATATATTGTTGACTTAACTCATGAGTTTAACAAATCAAGTCGTTAGTGGAACAGGCACTCACTTCTTCCTGGTCCGTGTCCTCATCAGGGCAGGGCAGGAAAATGGAGACATGTTTTACATGGGCTGCTTAAAAGCTTAGATTAGGAGGGATAATGCTTGGAAGAGTTATGCTACATTTGATTTATTATTTTGACTGATCTTTGACTTGTTCATGGTTTATGTAAATATTTATTTTGACCATATTGGACTGAAAAACTTATCACGATATAACTCTTTCGTATCAGTCAGTATCAATTGTCAGTATTGATAATTATTGATTATTGCTCCATGCCGTTGTTTATTTTTGTTTTTAAGCAGATATGAGGCACAGTGACCAAACCTGAAACTGTGCTGGTGCAAGTTACTCAGCAGTTGTTGCTAGATAACCAAAGAGTAAGAGAGTGAGTTGGCTGACTTTGCTTTGATCACTGTGAAAGGTTGAGCAGCTTTCCTCTGCCTGCATCTCCCAGAATGCTTTGCGGTTCTAGATCGGAGTTCAGTAAATATTCCATATTGAATATTCTATTAGATGTATTAACTATTGATACTGATCATGTATCCACTGCGAATTGCGATATATATTGCTGTTGATTTATTGTCCAGCCCTAGTACTATCTGTTGTCTTTGGTGTTTGGTTTGTGTAAATTATTGTTTCTCTCTTAATTTCTGGTATCCCCTGTTTCATTATTTCTTCCTGTAAACCACTCAGGAGTATAAAAAGCAGAAAGTTGCCCTTCAGCATGTAATGGTGTTGGTGTGCACATGGCCTGCAGTACAGAAATAAAGCCACTTCAACCTTGATTTCATTGTCATACCTCTCCATTCAATATTGAGCCTCCACCGGTCAAAACTGACAGCAACCTAGAGTTTCATTTTCTGCGGCAACAAGTCAAGCATTTAAGAAAGACACTGTATGCTCAGTGATGCAGCAAATGTCTCTGCAGTTTATTATCAAATACAGTTTTGTTCTTTGGGATGTTGTTATTTTTGGACAGATGTCACTCTGTGCCATGACTTATCACTCATCTCTGTTTCTTTAAAGAAGAGGACCTCCTTTCTCCCTGTGTGGATTTTTGTATCAACGTGATCACTAATTGATTTGTGTGTGATAGGAAAGCATCACGAATGAAGGTCACAAGCCTGAGCCTATACACACAGACAAACTAAAGTTTGTGAACAAGCTTGTTCCTTCCTGGGGACTAAAAAAGGCAAAAGGGAAGTTTTTATTTGCATATGAGCATCAGTAGAATGAGGTCAAGTTAGAGCTCTGCTGCTGATCATCTGAATTTAACATAATCAGGCTGAAACAGAGTCACTGGCACATTAATATCCACAGTGCCCTTCTATTTTATTATATTTCTGGAAGCAAATTTAATAGACATTTCTCTGGGTTTAATCTTTTTTTGATTTTCCTGGTATCCAAGTGTTATTTCAGGGCAAGCATCATAATCTGGACCTTTGTGAAGTTGCTGCTGAAGGATTTAAAACTGAATGACATACTTTCTCAGTGACTTTCAGCTTAGCAATAAGAGATCCCAACTCGTTATGGGGCTACAGTAACTTTGCTTTGGTTAGTATTTAAATAAGCTTCCCTCAGCAGCTTGCTTGTTTGATATTCATCTGCTGCCTGCTGGAGGGTTTCTAATGAGTTTTCTTCTGCTCTCATTAATGTGACTTTTCAGCCTTGCTGGTAGCAGCCAGGATGCTTGTTTGGTCAGTCAGCTGGTCAGCTAATTTGGTCAACGCTTTTTACAGAAATTAACATATATTTGACGGATTTGCATTGATCGCTGCAGTGGCAGTGTTCTTGATTCTAAGCAGGATGGCTCTCTGCCCAGGGTGGCATGACTTGCAGGTTCCTGTTAGGGTGAAAACAGTTAGGTCAGTTACACCCCAGGCAAGTTTTCTTGCATTTTGCTGCAACTTAGCAACTTGCTTAGGAACTCCTGTTGTTCCAAGTACATAACACACATGCATCCACATCAGTGTACACACACAGACAAATAAGCCAAAACATTAAAGGTCCTCTTTTTCCACTGGTGGTGGGTGTGGGTGTTGAGCATTTACAGTATGTAGTGCGGTTCTGTGTGAAGGTGGGGGTACAGAAGGAGGGATGATGCTGCATTTATTCCAAGAACTGCATCCAGATTTCCCAAACCTCAACGTTATCACAAAAGCAATGTTGGATTTTTTATTTATTTTTTTTCTATTTGTATGAGGAAATCTAATTGGAAGTCTTGCATCCTAGAATCTGATTTTCCTCTTTCTTACATATAATTAAAGAGACAGAAAAGGTTGAAAATTGACTCAAGCAGTAGAGCTCTACCACATGTCTATGCCTTTACATTTTTAGTTTTCTTTTTCTGTCTCAGTTCCTCTGCTCCTTTGGTCTTCATCCCGGTCTCTTTTCACTTTGCTGTGGTTTGGCCGGCTTTACCCACCCTGGTGCACCCACCACAGTTGAGGATAAGCTGAGAGGACACTGAGCTGTATGTAAATCAATTTGGAGTGCAGCTGTATGCGGAAATAGAATTAGACTTTTTCAGCCACACCTCTTCAGATACTCCTCTCCTCTTGATCTCACTCCCTTGTACTAGGGAAGACTTATTTTAAAATGACATATGCTAACATCAGTAGCAGCAGCCATACAGGAAGGCTCTGGGTTAGGCTTGTGGGGGGGAAAGAGGAGCTTAAATGAAATCGCTGAAGTTAACAGTCTTCAAAGGAAGCAGAGAGGAGTCACATTCCTCTCAAATGGTTTCATGCTCCAAGAGATTCATGTAATGGTGAATTATTACATGGGGTGCAGCTCCACAGATATGTAAATATGCCTCTGCACCTTATATGTGCACTGAACATTGTACAGTCTGAATGCCAGGGAGGAAGAGAGAGAAAGAGAGAGAGAGAGAGAAAGAGAGAGAGAGAGAGAGAGATGATGAGAGGCTCACTGATGCGATTGAGCAAGCAAGCTTCAACGATTATGCTGTTGTAGCGAATCAGTGTCTACAAGATTCGATGTGTTCTTCAAATTGGACTCATAAAAGCATGTGTTTTGTTCAGTTCTTGCTGCCATAATTTTGGATATGGCAGCAAGTCAGATCTGTCAGTTTGTTTTATGCAAAAGAGATGGGAAGGAGGATTCACTCTGCTCCGCTTTAATTAGTTTTTTTTTTTTTTTTGCTATCCTGATGCTAAATAGTGTGAACTCTAGCTTTAGTATTAATAGCTAGGAAAGCGGTTTTGCAACAACCATTTAAATTACTTTGTGAATTTCACCGCACAGAGGGAGTGGATGATGCATCTGCCTCCAAATATATTTAAATATATAAACAGATGACATAAGTATCATCTGTTTACTACCCACTATCATTTTTTTTTTTTTTTTTGCAAAACAATTAGTAGTTTATGTGGTAAATAAATTTCCAGACAAGGTAAATGAGCTCTAAGAAGCTATTTGCGAGGTGTGGAACTAAAGAGATGGGAGATTATTTTTAAGGCAAATAACTGCATTTGCTGCCTCCCAAAGGAAGCTCCTAATGAGCCTGCCATTTATCACAATTAACCTGGGCAACTAATGGTGCATTGTTAATTAGAGGTGAGACCATGCTTAATGAACAATGTGCACATTCAGAGGCAATGAGTCCTGTTGATAAATAGAGACTATTCTATAAATGTTGGGGTATTTTTGCATGGAATGATTCAAATTCTTCATGCATGAGAAATGACTCACCTGCAGATTTTATAATTTGTTTATGAACCAAAGTGCTTAGTTTCAGTGCCTTTGCAAAAGTGCTAATATCATGAGAGTATTATGAACATTTATCAAAGTCAGCTGCAAACCTCATTGTATTTTATCAGGGATTTTATATGATAGACCACATATTTATCTAATGAGGGGAATGTGATATATCGTGTTAAAAACTTAAGTGTGGCATGGATTTCCATCCAATCAATCAATCAATCAATCAATCAATCAATCAATCAATCTTCTTTTCTTTTTTTTTTTAATCTTCAGCTCTTTTACCTAGTGAAAAGTACTTCATCCATTACTTTAAGAGAATGTCGAAGGCTGTGCTGTTCCATCTTGTGGCGAGTCCAAAAGAGAAACGACTTATCTCGGTTTTCACTTTGCTTTTAAAAACACCAATAAGTGATCTTTTTGAAAAAAAGACATTGAAAGATGAGTATTCTACATTATAAAAAAAAAGAAACCTCCAAGAACTACCATCATGATAGCAAAACCAAAATAGATGTAGAGAATGTAAAATTAACCCTGATCTGGTGACCCTGCTCTGCATGTGTTAACAGCTCTTTGAAGGCTTCAAATTTAAGTTAGAGCTTAACCTTGATCAGGTGAATCGCTTAATGAGAAATGTGGACTAACATTCGCTTCCTTGTGTCAATTCGGAAAATTTGTTGTAGCTATTGAAGAGAAGCGACGGTAATAAAGGTAGGACTTCCTGTGGTGAAATGAGAATGCAATTTAATTGGTCTGTTGGTAAAGATGTGAAACTCAACTTCAAGAAATGTGACTTTAATTTAAATGTCACTCTCTGGAAAAATCCAGCATTTAATTTGAATGCATTGATTCAGTCGGCAAAATCATAGTTTGTACCTCCAACCGTGTGCGTTCTTCATACCCTAGTCAAATAATTATGCCTAATAATTATGACTGCACTTAGTAGGTGATTCAGTCATTTGATTCAGGTGTTTTGGGCCAGGTACACATCTAAACGTTGCAGGACACCGGCCTTCGGGCCCCGGACTTGAGGACCCTTGCACTAGATTAACCACAGACCAGGCAGCTTTTCTACAGGTATGTCTGGGGGAAAGAAAACAGAAAAAAAACAACTACCATCACAGATATAATCAAAGAAAGTTTGTTGACGTGGCCTGCTTCCCACACTGCTTTGTGAACTCTTTGTAATACCAGATTTAAATGGTGAGTTTTAAACAAAAACAGTCATAAACTCCACTTTTAATTAAAAATGCGTCGTCATTTGGTCGTTCGGCAGGATAACGACTAAATCCGAAACACATGACCAGTTGAGCAATGAAGCAATTTTTTCCAGAAAGTAAGTCAACCTTCTTCTATGACTCACTGCAGTCTCCAGACTAAAATCCTATTAAAAACCTGTGGGTGGCTAAAGAGAGAGGAGGACGGAGAGATTATGCAAAATCGAATGGTCAAACATCCCTCTCTGTTTGCTCTAACCTTGTGAAATCTTATTGAAGAAGAATAAGTTCTGTCCTGTTGGCAGCCAGGTGTTGCACAGCAGAATTACAGATATCCATCCATCATTTTTATTTAAAAATAAGAAAATTAAATAGCATATTTTTGTTTTTTGTGTACTAAAAAGATTGGATTTTCAACTATGTTCAGTGTGAGCTTTGCTACAGAGTAAAAGAGTAATTTACTTGAAAAGCTTTCCACAAAATGTGCCATGGCTACAGTATGACGATATTTTACTGCACAACTCTTTATAACTGAGGTTAAGTTACTGTATAGCTCATACAATAATAAAATATAGAGTGATGCTGACACAAATAGCAAGAAGCAAAAGCTTTGCAAATCCATCAAGCCGTGAAGATTTTAATGTTATTCATAAATTCCATCACCTGTCTCTTGTAAAAAAAATAAAAAAGTTCAAAGTAAATTAAAATGATGCAAGTTTTCTGCTGAGAAGTTGGGTAATTTTCAGGCCTTTATTCATAATGTGTCTTCGGTCTAAATTAGAATTGATTGGCTGCATGTTTATCCTGACAAAGACGGATATGCAGGCAGGTAGTTTACCTTTACACCAATCAGAAATTGAGAGAGCGTTCCTTAAAGAGTCTTAAAGAAAGCATCACTGTTTTAAAGTGTGGATGACTCTGGATTTGTTGCTCTTGCTTATTTCCTCTTTTTCCAACACATGCTGAACTGCAACGAAAACCGTGTCCCGTTTAAAAGGTTTGCACTGGTCCAGCAACTCCCGATTTAATAATGTCTACAAGAAGTGTTGGATAGGGGCAACATTAGAGCAAATGGAAACCATAAACATCTGATCCCCAGCGACATAAAACACAGTTCCACACCACAGAGCTGGAGTACAAGCAGAGAGGCCAGAGGAAACGCTTTACAAACCCACCGTAGACATCCATGGCCCCAATAAACTCTGTGTAGCCTTGCCAAGGGGTTGATTACAGGGAGATTCCATCATGTAAATCCTGCCATGCCTCTACGACTGGTAGTCTGTCACGACGGACCGTGCTGCCCTAAGCTGGCTTTCCCAACATGAGCATTTGCTTGGAATTAACCAAAGTGACACAAATCCCGTCTTTACTACTAATAGAGGTTTCTGATTTTCCCTTTTTTTTTTTTTAGGTTAAATATCTATGAGTAATTGTTGTCAAAGCTCTATTTATCTCCTCTTTTCAACTGGATTATTTTTAGGCGTTGGTCTTTTTTAAACCTATGCCAAAGCTCCGATGTGTCGGTGCATTTTTAATGAGACATATACAGTGCTCATCAAAGTGATTACTGGCTGTTGGGTTTATCAGATTTGGTTTAGGGGGTTGCTAATGAGACGATAAAGCCCATTAAGGTCACACTAAGTATTTAATAAAGTAAAATGTGTTAATGCTTGGACCGCAAATGACTGATCCTATTCTGAATTGAGCTTTAAATATACAGCAAAGATATTAACCGGTCCAGAAGACTAAAAAAAGCCATTTGTTGGAATAATCTAGTTTCATCTGATGCTGTTTTTTTTTGTTGTTTTTTTTGGGACACTGAAGCTGTTTTGGATGAAGCAGCTTTGAGGGATATCTGTGATTCCCTCTGCATACCAGCTCCTAAATCCTCTCCAACTCCTCTTCTGTCTGTGAGTTCTGCTTAGCTCTCAACAAACTACAACTGACTGCCTAATTTCCCTTGGAAACCCCTTCGGTCTAGTTTTGGTTGTCCATCTTTCGTTGTTTAATCTTTTTCACCTCTCCTATGTGTTTTGTCAGTAACGCACACATCCGGAAATCATCATGCCTGATGTCACTGTGATTATGCAGCTGCAAACTATGGGTGTTCCTCCAGTCCCGTTGCCAACGCTCGGGGTGGGGCTCTCTGTGTCCATCTGTTCATGCCCCGAGGAGGGAGAAAATACATGAACATGGCTTTACAGTTTGTCCACAGACATGCACATGCACAAGATTACTGCTAAAGCGAAGATTTGACTCTTGCTGAAGGCTCAAGAACACATAGGGAATATGCTGAAAATTAAGCACACATAAAGGTCATATCTCATTATGTTCACAACTTTGCATTTGTGTCCGGGTTTTTAGGTCACCGTGGTTAAATTAATTTACATGACTAAAATTCAAAAGTGGCGAAAAAGAAAAAAAAGCACAAGGCTGCTAAGGTTCAGCTGAAGAGTTGCAGCATTAAGTTATGTCTTTAATTTGACTTTCTTTTATGTTGTATAGATTTACACATTCATTTGTCCAGTTAGAAGGAGGAAGTCAGAAAAAAAATATTGTCTGAGAGCAGTAGCTTGGAGACGTAACAAACCGCAACCCTGCAGAGGCGTTGAAAAGCTCTTTGTTGTGAACTTTGTAGTTCACTGCAGTGCTAAAACACAATTTGTGATAGAAAAAAGCTAATTCTGTAGAGTGTTATTAACCTGATGGTCACATATATATCAGCCCTATTTGTTACAACATCTGTCTCACCAAAATAATTGGATTAAAAAGCTGTCTGATGTTGAAAGTGTCACTTTTCTACACATTGTCATTCCTTGTTTAGTTCGTTTTAGCAATATCAAACTCTTTAAGTTTGTTTCACAACAGCATGCCGTACAGCCCTAAGACACAAGTTAAGGTTGGAGTAAACACGGAAAAAGAATTTGCAACAATTTCTGACCATAGGTGCCCCATAAGCAGTCAAAAACGCTCCTTCATTTGGTAATTATTATGGCTAAACATGCAGGAGAATCATTTGAAGATAACCGATTTAACAAGATGTCAGACAACAGCGAATGTACAGCTGTACGAGAAAACATTTTCTCACCTGGTAAACTTTATTGTGACAAATAACTGCTGCAGTCGCCTCGGGGGTCTGGTTGTTTACTCAGTGCTTGGACCACGTGTCTTTGCTGAAGCATAAACTGCGTCGTGTCCTTTTCCTTCAGGTTTGGGTTGGTTCTTCCATTGTCTGTGCCTGCTTATCCTTGCAGGGACACAGGTGGGCTGGTGCTCATCTCCAGTGCTCACTGGGCGAGAGGGGCTTTGCAACCTTGGCAGGTCGCTAGTCCTTTAAATCCAAGTCTTAAGTCATTTTATAGTCACAGTGTTGCAAGTTGTTAATCTCAATGTGACTGTGTTTTGTATCTGAGCTCCTCTGAGCTCTGGTGTGCTTCCTGCATAGATTAGCTTCCCATAGGTAAAGGGCTCATTACATTCCTTTTCTGTGTCACTGAAAATACAAATCCATTCGGCATGTTCACATTAAGTTTTTTTTTTTTTTTTTGCTGCAAAAGTAATTTTGTGAAAGATATGTTTAAGTAGGTGCACCTTAAAAAACAAACAAAAATTTTTTTTAAATACTATAGCCCTTTGAAAACCAATGGAAAGAGTAATTGGGATTTACTTGTGTTTCACATTTTTCTAAATGCTGTTTTACCAGTAAAATGATTTTGGGAACAGAAATTAAACAACAACAAAAAAAGAAAAGAAAAATTATGTGACTCCTGGTAATTTCATCTTTAAATTCTTAGCATCTTATTTTTGTTCTCTTTCTCTTCCCTTCTCTTCTCAGGGGTCTTTTTGCGAGCCACTACACCGAGACACATTACAGGGAGGATGGAAGTGCAGTCACTGGTACTCACAACTTCACGGTACGCTGAAACTCCAGGGCTTGTGGTCACATCAAGTTGACATGGTGCAATGCTCAGTAGGGACATTGTCGAAAAATGTTCAAAAAGACAGATGTTTTTTTTTGTTTTTTTTTTTTTTTTTTTGCTGCAAAAGTAATTTTGTGAAAGATATGTTTAAGTAGGTGCACCTTAAAAAACAAACAAAAATTTTTTTTAAATACTATAGCCCTTTGAAAACCAATGGAAAGAGTAATTGGGATTTACTTGTGTTTCACATTTTTCTAAATGCTGTTTTACCAGTAAAATGATTTTGGGAACAGGAATTAAAAAAAATTTAAAAAAAAAGAAAACA
>NW_006799951.1:2744264-2794559 GCF_000485575.1 Poecilia formosa
CTTTAAAACAACTACAGTGCTGTACATCAAAACACAACATAACAATAAAAAAAACCCATAAAATAAAAACTTACAGTTTAAAAACAAAAACATACAATTTAAAACTAGATCCCGCTAGAGCTGAAAGCCAAGTAAAATAGATGGGTTTTAAGACGAGCTTTAAGTAAATAAAAGATGGTTCTTCATTTTGAATTGATGGTACTTCACTGAAATCAGCTCACATAATGGAGCCAGACTATTGTTCTCTGGTGATATTTCACCTTGCTTGGCTCCAGATTGCTTTTATTAACACCATCCGACGGGGGAGAAACAGCTCCTTGCCATTACAGAAACCTGTGATTTATGGCATTCAAAAGTCCTGCTTTATAACAACATTTGTCTGTTGGCCTTTTGTGTCTCAGTTGGACTGAAATGACAGTGTTTGAGCGAACAGCTGTGAGGACATTTTAACAGGTCGCGCACAGCTTGAAGCGGCAGTTTTGTAGTTTAGACGTGAATGCCATACACAAAGTTTCTTTTCCCCACACAGAGACGTACTCTCTCTCTCTCTCTCTCTTTTTCTCGCAGTTTATATTCAATTGATGGATGGTGCAAGCGTCTGGACATGCTGTGTTGTATAAAACGGCCTTCATAAAACGCAACCTTTCAGCAGAAGTCACCAGTCACATACTAATTTTAGGAATCAGTAAAAGGAAACAACATAAATGTAAACTAACGGAAATATTTCACCCGCAAAGACAACGCAGCACTGCACCCTTCATTTCTTAAAGCTTCTCCTAACAACACAGTGTTTCAAACATGTCCTAGAAATAGTCCTCTAATGATGGGATTCATACTGGGTCGGACTCGTTTTTGCCCATCACATCCTGCTCCCCGCTTGGACATTTTTTTCAGCCTCAGTCTGAACTGGTCCGATGTAAGAAGAAACTCTAATTATCCAAAATCCTCCTGCTCTGACTTCAAAAAGGTTGAGCCAAGATGGGGGTCAGAGGTCAAGTTTCCTTTTGCACCTCTTGAAAAACAATCTGCCTGATGTTTCTTTTTCTTCTTTTTCTTCTTCTTCTTTTGGAGAGCCGAGCTAATCTGGGTCAAGCTGAGTGGAGCCTTTGTGGCTGTAATACTTTTATACTAATGGGTGTCATTACAGCAGCACCTGAATCACTAACCTCCGCTTAGCTTTTCAAACAGAAGTGTTTCCTCTGAAGGTCAGCGTCTTAGATGGGGAAATGGTGGCAGAAGTTAGACGGATAGTTCAGTTAAAAAGCTGTTGATAAATTACCTGCTCCTTATGCCCACATTAAGAGTAAATTCAGATTAGTTGGTCAAAACTAAAGCAAACTTCTACCATCTTAAAACAACAAATATCTTTTCCGATCTTGCCAACGCCAAAAGACATTCACTAAGATATTAATTATACAAAGTCATTTATTACTTACACAGTAAACAGAGATGGGAGGTAACGCTACCAACAGTTACCTAATAAAAAAGTGAGATAATGTTAACAAAAAATGTTAATTGTCTTACTTTTATGTTCTACTTTCACTGGAAATGCTCAGCACCTTTGGTTTTCAGTACGTTTTTTTTACACAGGAAGAGCATTGACGTTGCGTTCCTGCATAAAACCCCAGCATCCATTCTGTAAATAACATGTCTGATTTATTGGTTCATAAAACAACACTCACATCAAGTGGAATAATGCTGTTAGCACTGGGGTTGGTTTCAGATGGCAGAAGTCGACTTTGGTTCCAGTCCCTCTCGCACAAGCTGTCAGGTTTAACCTCCAAACAAATCTGGATTTACTCAAAGTTTTAAAACAAAAAACAAAAAACAAACAAAGATAGCTGTTTACTGCAGGTGAGACATTAAGTTGTATTTCTGTCTCCATGTTAAGCAAACATTGTTTATTTGATGTGGGAAGCCCTTTTGCTTCCACTAGATGACTGATGGATTGATGCAGGATAAACTATTAGCATATTACTGTCGTCTCACACGCATGTCAGCTTTCCTGCCCTTCCCTTCGACTGTGTTGTATTAATTTCAAAGTGCCTGATTGCGAGGAGAAGGAGAGAGACCGCTCTGCAGGACATTCTAATTGAGAGGAACATGAGTATGGCAGCACAAGCATCATGTCATTTTGTCTTTTCCTCTTTTGAAAGGCAAGCAGGGACAACCGCATCACTAAAGGAAATGACAAACGCCTTTTCTCCCGTTCTGATTTTTTTTACCAAAAGTGAATCATAAAGGGAGTCGAACTTTTCCACATTTATTAGACGAAACAAAATTGTACATGCTTTGAAATAGTCTTTACAATGGAATATAAATGGATTAGCTTAGTTGGATCTAGATTGTTCCATTGCAGCTCGGTGTCGATGTCCTGTCAGAATATAAACCACGGCCCAATAGTCTCAATCCTCCAATACTTACAAGCCCAGATTCTCCTACATGAGCTGCAACTAGCGTTATTACTTGTTGAACTCTTTCACATTTTGTCAAGTTTTAAACGCAAACACCATGTTTATAAAATCACTGTTGCGATAGACCAACACCGTCTAAGTATTCAGGCACCTTTACTCACAGCATTAACTAAGACGAGACAACAGAACCAAATGGATTTGACACTCACGTCGTTCATGGATCCCTACGTGAGTCGTAGCTCATGTAGGAGAATCTGCTCTTACTATTTCAAATCACGTGTAATTTTGTTTTGTCTAATAAATGTGGAAAAGTTCGACCACCCTTCATTTTATCCATTGGGATTTGTGTAAAGTGTTTTCTCTCTCCAAAAATGTGATGTCTGTCGATCTCTTTCTAGAACAACTGCTACTACCACGGCGAAGTGCGGGAGCATCCCAACTCTGACGTGACCCTCAGTGCCTGCTTGGGACTCCGGTGAGCGACGCTTGACTCGTTTTGTATTCAAAATGCAACGTAAAGCTGCCCTTTCAGTCCTGTGCGCTGCTGCAGAGTTTGGAGTTACTTAAGTCACTCAGCGCAGCAGCCAATCATTCTTAAGCTTCCCTTAAGGCTGTTGTCGGTGAACTACGGAGTAAAACTGTCACACAAACGTATTTGCCACTGAGGCGTTTATGGCGTATTTGCTCTCATTTTGACAGTAATTTGCATCTGCCTGTTGCTAATGATGAATCGCTCTCTACAGTCTCTTTGTAAGCAGCGTTTTACCGAGTTGTAAAATTCACAGCTTTGTCTCCCCCTCGAATCATTTAGCTTTGAAACAGACTGTTTGCTTTTCGCAACACAGGAGCCGCTCACGAACATGAAACGTTTTGCGTGTCAGCTTGAGAGTTGAAATTACATTTGTAAAAACAAAAAAAATGTTTTGCTGCATCTGAGTTGATTTGCGTTTATGGTGGACCTTTTGTCTACAATTGTCTACAAAGTCATAAGTTTTAACCACAGCAACATGTGGCTCAATAAAAACACAATTCAGATGTTTTTTTTTGTTTGTTTTTCTCGTAGCCTCAGGAAAAGTGAGATTGTAGACAAAGAGCTGCCTCGGTTGTTCCATTAGAGACAGCCACATTCAATCAATTCTGGCATTTGGGAAAGTGCTCGTGCTTTGAAGTTTTGTTTTCTTACTTGGGATGTTCTCTCTACAGAGGCTTCGTTGCACTTGAAAACAAGACATTTATTATCGAGCCCGTGTCTGGCCACGACGCTGGGGCCCACTTCATTTACCGAGTGGAAGAGCTCAAAGTGACCCCTGGAGCCTGCGGCCATGGCTTTAATTTGTCCTCTGTTGCCCCTGAAAGCCACATCAAAAGCCCTTTCCAATCCTTTCACACCAGGGTGAGTTCACTGTGTTGTTTTTATTGCAAACCAAAGGTCTTAAACCATTATTTTTGTAGCATTTCATCATCAAATATCCCTGACAAAACCACTATTGAGCTTATGATTAAATATTAGGCATTTGACCAAGGACGAGCGTGTTGGCTATCCCACAGATTTGGAAAGGTTCCTTTGGGGATAGCTTTGGATTTGACACTCATTTCATTCGTGTTAAGAGCCCAGAATCAAGGGCCCGCGCAGAACATTTGGCTGATAATTTGCGTGGAGCAGGTGCAGCATCCATCTGCTTGTATTTCCAAACATTAAAAACTCCATTTGAGGCAGGAAGTGGGGCTAACCCTCGTGCAGAACTTAATGAACCCAGAGTTATACAGTATCTCAGTTTAGGGGTTCATAGAACAGAACTGGGTCTGTCTGCCTGAAAATATGGGGATTTTGTGTGGAAATGAGTTCAAGTTTAGGACTTTTTCATTTGCACTTGAGCTTTTTGTTTTCTTTTTTTTGTCTTTATACAGTTTAAAACTCTTTTTGGCATCAATAAAAAACATGATCCAGAAGCAGAAACCTTCCTCAGGGACAAAACTTTAAGGGAACTTTCTTCAAGAGCAAAGCAATTCATCTCAACCAGCTGCTGCCAATCTTGATTAAAGCTTCTTTACACCAATTTTTTCCAGTCTTACCTGTCATTTGCCCTAATAGTTCATCACTGTTTTTTTTTTATTTCCTAATGCAATGTAATTAAGCAGTTTTGTTTCACACTAATGGACCTGATCTTTATTGCTTAGATCTCAATGGAAGCAACCATTGAGATTTCAAGAACTTCAAGAAATTCCTTGTAACTTTAGGAACTCCTTGAAGAATCTTCCTAGAATTACAAGTAGGACTTAATGCAACACATTGCACAGCACATGCCTTATATCCAAGCCAGTTCCTCTGAAGCGTCTCATTTAGATAAAATAAATAACACCTTTACAACATTTCTGTCCAATTTAAACCTAAGACTAATTGCTTGGACTCCTGCCTGGCTTCTACATGTTTGGCACTCAAATGCAAATGAATGGATTTACAGCAAATGCAGAACAAGTCAGACCTGCTGAGGAACGCCAACAGTCCCACTGATTTTGCGCTTTACCTAAAGCAGCAACATTTTTGCCCTTATCTTTACACTAATATGTGTCTAACACCCACAAAACCTAACTGAGTCATCAAAACAGGAATGTATTCTGAGCTCCTTGGAAATAAATTTGTTTCTTTCAAACTAAAATCTAAGAACCTTTTTATTTATTTTATTTTTTTTTTTAATTTAGAAATAAACCAGTTCATATTTATGGAAAGTAAGAAGAAAAAAATAAATGAATATATTTATTGTTCCATGAATGATTTATGTGCAAATTCTATACAAAAATTGAAAGGAAAAAAATATAAAGCATGTTATTGCTTTTGAAATTAAAGATGCAGCTCAAATTGCTATCGTTTTTCAAATTTACCTACTGTATGCAGACTAACCCCATGTTCCCCTTAGACAGAGATATCAGTCCTCTCGTGACAAGATAGCCAAAAGCTGTTTCCTTTGATCATCAAATTATTCATGCAGAAACGGCTTTTCAGATGCCGCAGGCTTTGAGATGTAGCCTGCACGCCAAACTTTCAAATTGCAGTGCTTTTCTAACTTTTAGCATTCCTCTTTCATTGTTCTCCCTCAGCATAAAAGGCATGCTCAGAAGACGACCAAATACGTGGAGCTGATTATCGTCGCAGACAACAGAGAGGTAATGTCCCTACTATTCTCTGCCTGACACCGTTCAGCCGCAATGCTTTGAAAACCCAGCATGCCCTCATGCCATAAACATAAAGAAGCACAGTAAGCCACTGTAGCTGCAGAGCAGGTCTCTCTCTGGAAGCTGCTGAATGTGGTGAGTATGCAACAACCCACTGTGGCAGCAGATTTTTTATTTTTTTTTTTTATTGCCAGCAGGAACGTCTGTTTTCAGTTCCTCAGCAGGGCAGACAGGAAACAGGACAAGGATATAGGAGAGTACCCCGTAAGCGCGGACAAGCTCATTGTGGTGGTTTCCTCTTGTTATCTCTCTGCTGATGCCATTGACTTGAATGGAAAGAAAGGGAATCGCAAAAAAATAAAAAATATAAGGGATTTAGCGTGCTGCTCAGATTTGAAGTGCAGGTGGATCCACGGCAGGGTGGAAACAGACGGTGGGACTTTTCTCTAGTTTACGTCCAAAGCTTTAATGCCGTGTTACGTCTGCCAGTAGACCTGCTTCCCCGCAGTCGCACCATTCGTCTCTGTAATGCTGGGGGATTTTTCTAGATCCAGATGGTCACAGCTTGAAAACATACCTAACACACAGAGTAAACAAAAAAAAACACAAACTTGGAATATTTAAAGCAGCCATTAATGCAAAATCCTGCATTTGCGTGTGTGCTGTGGTACTTCATAGTTTTTGGATCGTAAAACGATGTCCTCCATTATGTTGTCACGAAGCACCGGCTTCTTGCGGATGTAAATTTGTCCCATGGCTAACCTGCTGTCTTTCTTTTTTTTTCTTTTTTTTTTCAGTTCCAGAAACAGGGGAGAGACTTGGAGAAAGTCAAACAGCGGCTTGCAGAGATAGCCAATTATGTGGACAAGGTAAAACATGTGCTCCCCCCTCTTTGTGGGTGAGGCATAAATCACTTTTTTTAAAATAGAAATTTTGTTGGCAGCAGAGATTAATGAGAAGGGACGGCGTGATATATTAATTTCTCGTTAAACAGCTGCCTACGACCTGAGCCAGAGCTGCGTGTCTATTGCTAGAACGCGCAGTAGGCAGATGGATTTATTTTAGGAGGCACTGATATAGAAATGGAAAAGACATACTCTGATTGTGTAAAAACAAGAAAGAAAATGTAGTTTTATGATTTAGATAATAAGCAACTAAAGGAAAACACAAATTATTGTGTTTGGCAAATCTGTATGAAGCGTTTAGGACACCAAAAACTTAAATCTGACTCTGTTTTGCGCCATCCTCCTCCTCAGTTTTACAGGGCGCTCAACATCAGGGTGGCTTTGGTGGGTCTGGAGGTGTGGAGTGACTCCGATAAATGTCCCATCACTCAAGATCCCTTCACCACCTTACACGAGTTCCTAGACTGGAGGAAGGTGAAGCTTCTGCCCCAGAAGCCTCACGACAACGCTCAGCTCATAAGGTAACCCTAACATTAAAAGTGGGAAAAAAATGTTAATTCTCAGTCAATAAACAAAGCCTTATAAGAACGAAAAACTGCCCAACAAAGGTGAGAATTAGACAAATGCAGTGAGTAGAGATTACAAGAAACTCTGGCTCTTTCAGCACATTAGGCCTGTGTAAACACCATCTGCTCTGCAAAACACTAAAACACACGTCTCTACTTCTATGTTACTTTGCAGCGGCGTTTACTTCCAGGGCACCACCATCGGCATGGCGCCCATTATGAGCATGTGCACAGTGGAGCAGTCCGGAGGCATTGTCATGGTGAGTGTAAAGCGCTGTCCCTTGACCCCAACTTTTTTCTGCAAGATCTGTGTCAGAGGAGGCTTTGTCCAGATTCGGCAGCCTAACACGATCCAGCTGTAATTTACACGAGCCGCCAGGTGTTCGTCGTTTGCTAGAGAGTCGCTTTAGGGTCCTGAAGGACGTCATGATTTGCATGCTGGCTTACCGGTTTGACATTATCGCGCCCACACATACACGAAGAACAAGCGCTAATTTGGAACTCCTTCGGTCGGGCTGCGAGATACCAAGGCAACGGCCGCCTGGAAACGGGTGGGACTTTGTGTCGGAGCGGCGGACAAGCGGCCGGATGTCGATCTCGCGGAGCACTTTCTCAAATTAAAGCCGGCGGCTTTTGAACACGACTGCATTTCCATTTTTATGAGAACTGATGAATTGTTTAGTTTGCTTCTTTCGGAGGGTTGGAATCTAAATGGATTCGTATACGCAACTGTGCGTCACCTCTACCGGAGTGTCAGTACACAATGTAAATGTGCTTCTAGTTGTTGAGACCGGTGCCAAATCGCAAAGTGGTTATCAGCCCAATGCCATTATGACTAAGCCCAGATGTGTACACCACATCAATGAGTGGGATGGCTGGTTCGCTGTAATGAGGCTTTTCCAGATGTTTGTCTTCCCCCCATTACTTGCATATAGCAGATGGTCTGTATTGGGATTAAAAGGCCAAATAAGCAGTGGGAGGGCAGGGAGGAAATGATCTATTTCTCAAGCCATACTGCACCATGTGTTCTGCCCCAGATCTTGTATTTATTTTCCCCCCGCCCCCAAGGGGATAGAAATCATGTCAGAAATATGGTTAGACCATTCACCATCACAAAAGGAGCAGATTCCTGCTTTACAGTGATCATAGAAGCTTTCTACCATTTCAACCATTTTTACTCATCTGACTATTATTAGTACTCAGCCCAGTCTCGTGCCACTTAGAAGCACGCCACCCTGACGAACATGACAAAGGCTGCAGAGAGTTTTCCCATCCTTCCTGTTTGGAGGCGGGGTGCAGCTCCCATGACGCTGCTCTTTAATCAGAGCAGGAAGTGGCACAGCTTGGCCTCAGCGTTTCACTGATGACTGTGCTTTCAAAGGAAGCATGTGATTTTCTCATGTAAGTCCCAGAGAGCCACAATACAGTAAGATATACAGCAGTGGGTTGATGTCCCCCCTCACCCCCCTGCATCGTGGTTTTGCAGATTAAGTTTTTAATCTGCAAAACCATGCAATGCATTTACGCGAAGGAGACCCCATTCTGTACTGATTTTCTGAACGTCACCGTGAAAGAAATTTAATTTCACGACTGGCTCATGTTTGAAAAAGTGAGGCTCAAACACAGACCTATCGCAATTAAAAAAAAAAAAAAAGTGTAATAGCCCTTTAAAGTTGTGGTAGTACCAAGCAACGAATACCTGTAGACATATTTGACACCTCAGTCCAGAAGAGGGCAGTTGTAGGTACGGCTAAGGTACCGTGAAGAGAGAATCCTGACTGACTGACTCCGTCCATCCGTCTTTTAGGAAAAGGGATGTTTAAATAATCACTGCAGCACAACACATATATACTGTGCTGTGTTCATTTCCTGTCTATTCCCAGCCTCGGTCTGTAAAACTGTGTCCAGATGAAGTTTCTTTTCCAGTTTGGTCATTATCCGTCTGTCTGTCTTATCGGTGGAGTCATGCAGAGGTTTATGTAGCTGCCTCTACAGGAAGTCAGACTGATTGGCTCTGCAGTGATAGTGAACTCTGGTAGATCAAATACAGTTTCCATAAAGAAACTGAAACTAAAAGGAGAGGGTCGAACTGTACGTTTCTTAAAATGGCTGTTTGTTTGCATGACATTTTAACACTTTTTTTTTTCCCTCCTGTCCTTCAGCTTGGCTAACTTAAGACGCGTTGGGTTGCTTTCTTCTACCAGGATCACTCGGAGAACCCGCTGGGTGCAGCCGTGACTTTGGCACATGAGCTGGGACACAACTTCGGCATGAACCACGACACCCCGGAGCGTGGCTGTGGTTGTAGGATGACTGTCGACCGTGGAGGCTGCATCATGACCCCCTCCACGGGGTAAGGGTCTGGTCACGCTTTTCATCTACAACTTTTAAGTTCCCAAGAGGCGAAAAGACAAAAGTGGAAGGTGGTGTCAGTGACACTGATGATTCGTTAAGAGCAAAAGATTAACAATGTCATGAATTGCGGGTTGAAGTGGTGAGGAGAGACGCTGAGAACCCAGGTATGGTGAAGATAATGAATTTAATGGTGAAAATAAAGCTCAGCAGTCCATACAGGCAGCACGGCAGAAACTAGCACACAGCTAAGTACCGGTAGCAACTGAATCACAGGACTAGACACGAGAGCTGACACTACCAGGACTAAACAGTTCTACTGGAGCGCAAGTAACACAAAAAACTCAGACGTTAGACAAACCAGGACTTTACAGTTCTACTGGCGAACTCCGACAACAAACGACGATAGACAACAGGTGGGGTTAAATACACAGGGAAGGTAATCAGGGAACGGGATACAGCTGGGAGCAATCAACAGGGAAGACAGATTCACAGGGGAAATTGGACTAACACAGAAAAACTACACAGAAAACACAGATCCTAACAAACAAAACTGTTTGGACTCGTCTTCCAGGCAATTCACAGAGATGAAATAAAGTAACTTGGGCTATCAGATGGAAAAGGGGTTGAATACATTCTGTTTTTATTTATTTTTTTAAATAAAAACTATTACTTTCCTTTCTACTCCATCTACTCCATTGTGTGTACGATCACACAGAGTTCCAATAAAGTTGAAGTTTGTGGTTGAAATGCAATAAAATCAGAACATTTCCCCTGTGAAAATATTTGAATACATTTACAAAACTCTGTATGAGTTAAAAACTTTCTTCATATTTAGAAATATGAGGAAAACAACGTTTCTTTTGTGTGGCTGCTGTTTACACATGATGGCCACAACACAGAACAACAGGTTACATTTGCAAGATCCCTAATGAAACTCGCTTTCAGGACAAAAATTGCTGGCTCTTGCTGTAACTGCCCTGCTACCAGTCTTTGGAAAATTCATTTTGTTTAATAGTTGTTCACTACTATTTGACAGCTTTAAAAAATATCCAGAATATCACACCAGGCCAAACAATGTCTTGCAAAGAGAAATGTCTACATAACTTCATACTGGTGTCTTATGCTGCGTTGCAACAGATAATATATATAAAAAAAACTTCAGTAGCTGCTGATTTTGCGTCACATTTTTTGAACAAATTCATATTGTTTCTGTGCTGATGTATGAAAGAAGGCTTCAGAACACAGAGCAAAAAAAAAAACACACACACATGGTTTGGAACTGGAATAAAGTATCTGCTGTGGCATTCTCCGCCCGTTGTCTGGGTCTCTAAGATAACAGGGCTGCTGCGAGCGATGGACTGTGTGACTGCTCGTAAACGGCTAGCAGATAACACAAACCCGCAGCAGAGAAAGCAGATTTCACCCTTGGTCTGACGCCAGTAATGTTTGCCTCGTTGGTGGGTCCTGCAAGGCACAGATGCAGGCAATCAAAAGGATTTCCACAACACAGGGAACATGAAGCTAAAACTGAAAGGCACGGTTACTGGTATTCTTTAAACCTCAGCCTACATGTGTCCCACACATTAATCATGTCGCTGGGGGATTAAATCATTCTCACATTTCATGCACAGCTGTGGATTTGTATAATTTTGGGAACACATAGGGGAGAAAATATTTCCAGATTTTACACTTTCTCGCCATTCATTAGTTCCGACTAAATTGCATTTTTGTTTTAGCTCAAAGTGAAGCTTTTAGACTTTGCCCACAATTCTGAACTGCAGATGCAATCATAAGAGCCAAATAAACAATAGGAAACACCTGACAGGGTTGCTTAGACACGCCGTAATGAAAGGAAATGTTTCATTAGAGCGGGATAATTGAGACAATGAAGAAAAGGATAAAGTGATTTTCACACCATGCAGATTTTGGGGATGTTTTTGCTCCCTGAGGGATAGATTTGCCAAAGTAAGAACACAGTAATTCATTAAGAAAAAAAAAATCTAAATGTAAAAACTGTGTGTTTCTGCTCAGTTTACTTTATCTGTTCTGGTTTTGCCCCACTTTTGCAGTTTATTGTTAACATTTGGTGTGGATTAATCAGGGCTGGACACAGACATCTCTGTGGATGCTAGTCATTTTGCATTTTATTATTTTGCTTTTTTTTATGATTTCATTGCCAAAAACAATCTGCAGGGTTCAGGATGCTTACATTTTCAACTACCTTTGTAATATTGTATACTAAGGCTGCACAATTAATCAATAACAATGTGTCTTGCGATGGACCTGTAATCAATATCAACAATACATCTGTTAAAATATTCAGTACATAGGATATTCACTGAACACTGATACAGAGCTGCACAGCGTTCTGGGGGAAGTAGGCAGACATTATCTTGCTCAACCTCATGGCCAGCTAAACCAGGTGGGTGGCATGAAGTAACTCACTCACTCTGATTTCCCAGCAACAGCCTGCTGAGTAAGGCTTCGCCTCATAACTGCTTAAAAATGAACAACAGAAGTGCGGAGAAAAAGCTGAATAAAACAGGAAAAGGTCACACCAACAGTGTGGCGGTGCTTCAAATATTTAAAATACAGAACTAATCAATAATTATCAGTTTCGACTGATATGAAATGTTTATGTTGTACCCATGCTGACAGATTGTGGTATGTTTCAGTATTTCAAACTAGTGGAGTTGTTTTTATTTAGTTATTTTTGTTTGGTCAGAGGTCATAATTTGTCATATTTCATATGAGTCAACTGGACCAAACAGGGACCAGAATCACAACCAATCAGTTGATTGGTTTTGTTGTTGTTGTTGCTTCTCTTCTAAAATGTGAATTCATTTGAACTTATAAAAAATAAAATAGTTTTCTTTAATGATAACTAAAAAAAAGAAAACATACAAAGACCAGGATGGGGTGAAGAATGGAAACAGAGTGACAAAAATAATAATAATAATAACAATAACAACAATAATAATAATAATAATAATAAGGACAAAGTAACAGCGAAAAACAATGAGGATCAATGAGCTTACATATGGAGAGAGAGTGGAACCGACAAAGCAACCAGGACTAATCAGTGGAAAATGTAAACAGCGGATGGAGAATGCAGGCAGAGAGGAATCAGGAGATAGATGACAGCTGCGAAGGAGAGCGAACTGGCAGGCAGAGGGGAGGTGAAATGATAAATACAGAGAGCTGAACTGGGAATAGAGGAGTTATAAATCAGGGGGAATGAATAACACTAATCATAGAGAACAAAATTCAGAAGCACAAAGAACAGAGCTAATGAATGAACAAACTAAGACAAAGGATTTAACTAACGTGGCAAGATCTGAGACAGTTGATAAACAGCAAAAAAAACAAGATCAAAGATCGAATGAAACCAACATGGGATGTTATCACTGGAAATTAGCATTTAAATGGTGGCAAACTATAATGGCTTGTTAAAAATGAAGAACACCCTAATAATACCTCTTGATATATACATTTACATAAAACCCTAAAATGCAATGTTAATTTTAAAGGTGTTCATTTACAATTTACAACTCTAAAAGTTGTTTTTGGAAAGATCAACAAAAATATTGAAGAAATTGCTGTTTTCTTAAAATATGTTTTAATAGGCTGTCAAAAACATCTTGTTTTCGCAGCCATGGCAACAGTCCTTTTTGTTTCCTTTTTTTTTTTTTAAATAGAGGCACATTTATTTGAACAAAAGCATCAGAGACACTTAGAGGAAAATGTTTAACAGCAGCATCACTCATTTCAGTGCAGGGCCAATGCAAACAATGCAACGCACAAAGAGCAGAAAAATGACAGTCCTATCTTAATTAGAAACAATGAATTGTGCTGGTATTGAATTCTTTGTAACATAAAAGGTTAATAAGGTTCAGGGCATTTGTTTTTTTTTTTCTGCTGGTTTTGCATCATTATCAGCAGTTTAGACATGATAACACCCGAAAGAGATGATTAGTGAACTTTTATTCTCATAGTCACTCCACAGTTTCTTAATAAAAGAGTCTAAATAAATCAATGTGCCATGATGCTCTGACATTTTGCAAGCAATTTTGTCTTGCTACACTGACACAGAACATCAATATTTCCCCATTTATCTAATACCGTTCTAATTGTATGTTCAATATTTGTTCATTTCAGTCTGCAGGATATCAGGATTTTATTGAGTTTTGGCATTGCTCAGCCGCGTACCAGGGAGGGAAACAAAATGAGAATTTTATTATTATGTTTATGCGCATATAAACCCGCGCAATCTTATGCATTTCGGTGCAGTTATTATTATTGATCCTGTCTGTTGATTCAAACTAAAGCTATTTCTTGCAGCTCCAGTTATCCATATTTTTTTGTAGTAAACAGCAGTTTGGGATTTTATTACTGTTCTGCGTGTAAGAAATCTTCCTAGCTTTCTTACACGCAGAAGAAATCGACACCCAAGAGTGGTGTCGATAGCGGCTTATAAAATATTCATATCGACAATGTCAAGATGCTTGTGGCTGTACAAATAAATACATCCAAAGTCCTTTACATGAGACACAGAAATTCCTGGTTTATGGTCTTAAAAAGAGGTAGATACAAATCAGAAGGAATCACGATTCCTTATCATCTTACTCTGCTGTTAAACTCCACTTTAGATTTAAGTTACTTCAGCCTTTGCATTTTCCAGCTGTTTGATATTTCATTTGTCTTTTAGTCATCTCTGGAAATAAAATACACATTGCAGTGCATATGTAAAGTTGTAAAGTAGGACAGTGATGAAATGCTGCACAAAACTAGGTCTGATCAGGTTTACTGCGGTAACCAGGCCAGTAATCAATATCCAATTATCCTGGATCTACGAGATTATAATGATCATGTAAACAGCTTGTTTCAGCTGGTGAAACAAGGCGGCCGTTTGATAAGAGTTACCTGCCTAATTTTCATAATTTTCAGTAAATAGTTACTTCTTTAGCAGCAGACTTCCATCCTTCTATTTTCTATACCAGCTCAGTTCTCGCTGAGTAGGGGGGAGGCAACTGATCCCTGTTTCCAGTTGTCAATGTAAACCTTGGAGATATAATCACAGGTCAACACAGAGACAAAACAGGTCAAACTACAAGCATGCACATGCACACACCCAAAGGCGATTTAGAGAGGCTAGCATGCACGTTTCTTTGATTGTGAGAGGAAATTCACTGATGCACAGGGAGAACACGCAAACCCCACACAGAAAGGTGCAAGATTGCATTTGAACACAGGACCTTCTTGCTCAAAGTAACCATGCTAACAACTATTCCACCTTGCAGTCCGCTCTCAGATTTAAGCACAGCGTCTTAATTGCTTTTTTTTTTTTTTTTGTCAGACTTAAAAGTTTCAAATGATCTAAAAAATTTTAATCAGACAAAAATAACTAGTATGTAACCTGCAGTTCACACCACGGGGCTCCTCTGACCGGCAGGTGAACAACAACGACATAACAACGAAGCGACTGAGATGGAGGGAGAAGGAGTTTGAAGCAGGAACCCACTGGTTTTGAGGCAAATCCTTGTCTTCAGATCCAGAATTGTCCATTAAAACCGCAGGAAAAAAAAAGAAGTCTACCTTTATTAAGGGACTAACTACCCAAACTATCCTGGTCTTGTGTGAACAGGTACAATTCATCAAGTGCGTGGATCGTGTTAGTTTTGCAGGTTCATGGAGTTTAGTCTGTAGCGGTACTTTTCCCCCCTGAACTATTTCAAAAATTAAATTTTTGGACATGACAGGTTCAAGCTTTTCTTAGCCGACTATCTCCGAAATTGAATTTCTAGAGCCATCAGCCCTAATTTTCACTTTCCTGTTGACACACACACACACACACACACACACACACACACACACACACACACACACACACACAAAAAAAACAATAATTTTCAATCCAATCTAGAACTCATTCCCTCCGTCACAAATAGCATTGTTTCGTTTTTTTCCCCCCATTTCTTTTTAATGTATTTATTTGATATTGGCAGCCCCCTTTGACCCACCCTCTTCTTTTGTCCAGATGTCTTCAGAATGTTAAACACGTAGTTGTGAAGCATTGTAGCTCGTTCGACGGCGTGCGCACGCGTGTGTATGTGTGTGTTTTGGAGGCGCAGAGCTTAGACTTGCTAATGGAGTGGAGGACAGACTGCATCTAAATGACGTGATTATCAGTGACACTGCCAGCTGCAATCAGGGCCAGAGCGCACTGAGAGAGTTCCGCAGAGAGGTGCTTTGTGCCTCGGTAGACAGGCGGAGCGTGGAAGCCGTGGTTTCATTTGTCTTTTTATCTCCTCCTATGGCAACGCGGGAGGAGAAACACAAAGAGGGGTGACAGTGGTACCGGGAGAGAAACAGTAGAACGCTATCAGCTGCGGAGGAATAGCTTCTTGTTCATCTGGAGAACGGTGACAGGTGTGCGAGACACAAAGACTGGTCTTGGGAGATTTCGTTGAACAACAGGTGGAAACTTTGGCATTGTTTGCAAAAGAATGGTATACAAACATATTTTGAAGTGGGAACTGGAGTTTAAAAAATCTTGCCTCGCAGGAAAGCACAAAACCTTTCCTGTGTCTTTTTCGGCATCCGAGTGGAATTGTGAAGAACAGCAGGGAGCTACCTCTGGAACTTAATAGTTTATTAATATATTTTTATAGCAACAAACTTTAGCTTATTTTGCATCGATTTAATGTGAGAGATTATGTCTTTTATTAACATGGACAGGGAAGCTGTTCAGAGTTGATTACAAACATGAATACAGGTAGATACAAAGCAATCCTAATAGAAGGCCTGTTAGAGATTTGAGTTTTAGGCCATCATAAAAACCTTTAAGTTGCAGCTAAAGCGCCATAGAATGGTTCAGATTGGAAAACTATCATGTGGCACAGACATTTTTCATCCAATTTTCTTGGGATTTATCCATTTTCAAAGAGGAATGGGTAAAACTGTGGATGAGCAAAACTGAGAAGGATGTACCCTTGATGACTTGCACCTGTGATGACAGTGTGTGGTGTCGCTGCAAACATAACACATCAACACACGCTTGTTTTTTGTTTAAAATAAATAAATAAATATTTTACCATTTTCCTTACACCTCACAATGTGCCTTGTGTTGTGTTGGCCTGTCATAAAAACATCCAAAAAGTGCAATAACATTTCTGGCCGTAAGAGACAGGGTCCAAAACTGCATCACTGTTTTCATTTCTGCTATCAAAAACTAAAGAGTTAGCAAAGTACTAGAGGCTTGCAGAAAATTTAACTTGTGTTCTGTTTTGATTTTTTTTTTTCCCCTGATGTTTAATCACTACAAGCTTCTGGCAGAGTTGCAGGCTGACATTTCGCCAAAAGGTCAGACGTCTCGGCTGCTTAGCATGGACTAAAAGCATGTCAGTCTGCGGTGAGTCTTGGAGAACAATAGAGATAGTCTGATGTCAGTTTGAGGGACTGCAAAGAGCGGAGCTTTTTATAGCCCTTGTGTACTCGGTGCCTTGCCTCGTTCACAGTGCGGCTCCACTCTTTATCCAAACTGCTATTTTCCCCCCTATCTTCTCAACCCGCTCGTATTAAGCTTCTAAATGATACCGACAGGAAATCCATGACAAGATGCTTGGTCTCGCCGTCCCGGTACATTTTACGATTGGCTTCTAAGTCACTAGGAAGAGAAAGCCTCTTTTAGCTTATTTTCTCTTAATTGGTTTGGTTTGGAACTTTAGCAGTTTATTTTATTATAATTTCACTGCCTAAAAACTCACAAGATATCAGTTGCAGCAGTTTCCAGGAGCAAAAAGGCTGCAGCTAAGACAGTTGATGTGAAATGTTGCCAGATCAATCAGTCAGCAAGAACGCAGCATCATATTTCCGTGTGGGCCAGCCTTCCTGGATCTTGCTTTGTCTTGCTAACTTGATAAAAAACTTGGTATTTTTAAGAAAGAATGCCAACATAGCTTTGTGTTTTTATACAAACATTTGCTGTTAGTTCTTCAAAGTTGACCTTTTTTTTATGTAACTGAGAGCAGGAATAAATTAATATGAATAAATACTAAATTTGATTAAATTATCTAATTAAAGACTAAATCTTTCAGCGTTTAATACAAATTTGCCTTTTTTTTTTCCCAATTATGTACAAAGCTGTTAGCAGGTTCTAAACATTTGTGCGTGCAGCTAATACTGAAACTGGACAGGAGGGAAGATCTTGTTCAGAAATACCTCATCACGCTGCACGGATGCAACTTGTCTGTATTTAAATGGCACATTACAGATGCATTAAATGAAAAACCATCTCATTTTACTGTATAGTAATGGAAATCGCCTCTTGAAAACCTCTTGAAAAACAAACCTGTTTTGTGTTATGCAGATTGCACCAAAACAAATTTGGGATTAAAAGAGACGGGGGGGTAACTTGGCGCAATAGAAGAATAAGGCACAGTTGCACAGCTGGCATCAGGGAATGCCACAATGCACATCAAAGGCCTGTAATAAATTGTTAGTGGCAATAAAAAAGGGTTTAATCAGACACCATTGTTTGTCTTTTATTCTACAAAATTACATTTGTGACGTATTTGTATAGACTGCATATCATAAATTTATAATCTGATCATATCAACTCGAGTCAGTGTGTCTTATCTCTGAATGAACCAGTTAAATAAATGCATGATTAATAAAGCACCACTTATAGATTTACACAAATGTCATAAATGCCCTTTTTAGCATCAGTCCTCACTATATGTAACAGCCATTTCAGAAATTTTGAATCCCTAAATGTCGGTTTTTGCAGTTACATTTTTTCAATCCTACACAGAAATGGCAATTTTTCTAGTAAGTGGTTAGATCTTTATTAATCATTTCCTTTTTTTGTAAATGTCCTGAAATCATGTAAACCTTGTGGATACGTTTAAAAGAATGTATTTAAAGGACGCGGGTATTTTAAGTTCTTCATTAGATGACCTATAGATCATTTCCGTTCCTCTCTGTGAAATGGTAGCTCCACTAAGCTCGTCGTTAGCGAGGTGGCACCACAGCTTTTCCTCTGTATGGAGCACAAATTTATGAGGCCATACATCACTGATGAGATAAACATCTTTATTTGTGGGTGTTGTTCCTAATAAAAGTGACTTATTTGCCTTTCAAACAGATACGACAGGCAGAATGGGTCTGACTAATTAGATTTTGTGTAACTGTTGAGCGTAGTCAAATTAGTTCCACCTCAGCAAACCATACCTGGAGAGGGAGCAGAGCTCTAGACCCAATATCATCCTGGGAATCCTACACCCTCTGCTCAGCTAATTTCCTGGACAGCCGGGCAGCCGTGCAGCAGCAGCTGTGATAACACACACTGATTATTGTGCTTCTTGTACTTTGAAATCTTTTGCATCTCTGGAGTTGTCTCTGGAACAGATTTATAGAAAAGTCATCTGAGAATTCAATTTTTTTATTATTATTATTATTATTACTAATATTATTTGTTTTAAATCAAACTTTTTGCTTTGAACTCTTTGCTTCAATTCAAATGTGTTTTCCTGCTGACCACCGCTAACATTCAGCCAATGGAAGAAAAGCATGAGAGTGCTTCCTCACGTGGGTTCGGAAAAGATTTTTCTCCTGCGTATCGGTTTATCTTCGTGAAAAGACAAATTGCAGCCAGCAATAACAGAGAGATCGTCACGGCATCTCTGGGTGCACAGGCAGGCTGTTACCAGGACTGTGAGAGCAGCTGTTACCTGGAGGAATGCAGGCCTTAGATTAGAGACGCAGCTCAATCACCAAACCGCTGCTGGTACAAAATCACCGCCTTGCAGCAGACGTCCATTCGAGTTATATGTTGAGTTGCACCGTGGCTGAGGTATAGTCTGCTTTGAATGATTAAGGATACACAGTTACAGTCGGTAGTTACCATCTAGTCGCCATAAACATGCATGCCATATTAATTTGGGGTTGTCACATTTACGTGTACATGCTCAATCACTTATATCTATCCTTGCACCACCACAGCACCCGAGAATACAAGCTTTAAGAGGATAACCTTAAGAAGCCATGATGAAACATGCTTTTGCTTTACACTATGCTGAAAATAGGTGCATAGACTTAAAAAAAAAGAGGGGTGGGGGGAGTTACACCTCAAGACACAACACTGCTTTTGCCCGAAGCAGTGTTGTTTTATACATATTGATTTTAAACGCATCAAATTCATGTCCACGTTAACGCTCCGAATCTTTATTTTTTTGATTCTACAATGTCCAAAAGAAAGCAGATCTGTTCAACAGAAGCTACAATCGTCCCCCCTTTGGACCGTGAAAGCATGTTTGATGGAAACGCACCGTGTTTACCTTTCATGGACAATCCACCTTCCCCTCCTGATATGTACCTGATTTTTTATTTTATTTTTTTCTTATCAGCAGCGGTTCGTGTTATCGACAGCGGCCTCACTCTGCTCCCTGCGGTGGTTTAATCTGCATGGTCTGTTCCCGATGTTATGCATGGGTCTCTAAGCTGAGGACCATAACACACTCCTTTGTTCGAGCGTCTGTTGCGGTGGTTTAACAGTGGATTATGTGAGTGGACACATTTGGACAGGGACAGGTTGGATTGGCTTCTGGTCAGCGGGAAGATGAAAGCGGTCGACATTTAGAGATGGACAATCTGCGTGAAGTTGGCGCTCGGCTTTAACCCGAGAGTGGCTGTCAGAAGAAGATATTTTTGTGTCGTGCGTGCGCTTTGAAAATCTGTTTTCCTTTGGAAAAAAGGATTTCTTTCTCATTGAATGCGCCCACCATTATCTCTAGCAGCCTCAGGAGAAGCCCGACTATAGTCCACTAACAACAGTGAAATATCCATGCAGTTGCTGCAACCAAATCCCCCTTAGGCAAAGGCAAAAATAAAAAAAAACATCAAACATCCCCCTCTCAGGCCCCCCAACCTCTGTCCACCATCAAGCTCAACAAACATATTTTGTGTGGTGCAGAAATTTCACAAATCTGTCCTGCCAAGCCTCGGGGTTTGCAGTCTCGACACCCGAATACGCTTGAAGGCCTTATAGTGCGTCACCTCATAAGTATGTGGGTGACATTTTTCTGTCTGAACTTGAACTTTCCAAGCATCTGAATGTCACATCTCCTTCCTGCCAGTCCCCTCTGCTCGCCGTCTTTCTCTGCCACCTCACATTCTCTACATTATGCGCATGTTGAATGAAAATAGGGGAGTCCCAATTAAGATTTTTCCTCCCTGATAGCAATCTTAGTTATTTTAAGATTACAATATAGACTCCCAGTCTGCTACCACCTTAACGCTAATGAAATTTATGCAATTTATATACGTACATATTTTCCCAGCCAGCACAGTTTTAGCATGCTGCTCCAACTCAGATATAACGAGGTTAGAAATGTTGCGTTATCCAAAGTGAACACGGCGTTATCACTCGTCTCTTTAGTTTTTATCTGCCTTGACAGCCAGTGTGTTGCCAAGATAGAATTATAATTGACCACCTATTGCCTTATTATCCGAGTACAACAAGAAGCTGTGGGAATTATTAGCAAAACGATTCATTATGAGGGAATTAAGAATCAACTCATTAATATGCAAATTATTTTTAGGATGAGACCTCTGTTTGGTTTAATTGAAATTCAAGGTGATTAAAGCCTATGACATAGCCTGAAGACTCTTTCACCCAATGATCTAGATAATTTAAAAACCTCAAAAAAATAGTGCTACAGTGACCCCCATCAGCCTGTATCTGACCTGAGAAGCATCAGATCAACCTGTCCGAGTTAAACAATTTGACAGAACTACTTGGTTGTCTTGAATAATGCTCACAAGAAGGATAAGCTCTTGGTCTATGGTCTCCAGTCTAAGGTGGCACGTAGTTGTTGGTTTTTACTGTCTAAAACTAAATTATTCATAAAAGCTGGTGTGTATATATATATATATATATATATATATATATATATATATATATATATTATGTTTTATAAATATGTTTCATAATTTTTTTTTAATGTTTTAGAAATTCTAAGTTAAAGGCCAATTAGTCCAACTACATAAAAAGGAAGAAACAGTTTCAAAAGGTTCAGGATTACTGATCAGTCACCTGTTGGTAGGTGTGGCTCTTGGGATAATTAAGTTGCTAGTAATAATTTGAGTCTTTAAAGGTCGTTTTTTTTTCCTCCTTAATGCTTCTTTGTTTAGAGAAAATTGTTTTTATGACAAAGGCTTGCATCTTCCAAGCCTTTGTCTCCATCTGGCTTACTTCCTCTGTTAACAGTCAATTGTTCTCTGGCTGTCTGTGTTGAAATCTGCCCAACTCTCTGCAGCCAATTGGATAAGGTGTTGACAACCAAAGATTTACAAGGCAAGACCCCAAACATACTCTCAAGTTTGCTACAAAGTGACATAAGGTCAAAAAAAGGCCATATTTTGGAGTGATTGTCAAAATTACACCCATAGAAAGATGATGCTGAAACGGTCCGTCCAACCAAAGGAGGCTGACGTTCTTCACTAAATTTACACCGGCTCTGTTTGTAAGTTCCAGCAAATTATTGCGAACGTCTCTGTGAGGATAACCAAAACAGAAAGCAATGAAAACATCCAGTCTGATGTAATGTCAGTGAGAAAAAGAAGATAATCTATCTTTTATGGACTGAAACTGGTCACAGTTGAAAACGAAGTGATTCAATGACGTAAGCTGCCAGGATCTATACAGAAGAAAACTGACCTTGATGACTCTGGTGCAGCCGGGCATAAAGGCACCGCAGTCACTCTTTAACGGCGAAACGGTAAATAGCTTACACTCCATCAAGCCCATAGGATCCCAGAATGATCCACACTACATTCAGTCTTTCGGGCATTCACCCATTCACACACACGTTTCAAGAGAAACTTTGAGCTTTCTGTGGTCCCCTGCATTAATATGTTTCACCATCATCAGAGACCTTGAACTGTCTCAGTGGCCTCAAGTGGAAAAGCTGTCTTTATCCGTCTCTTTGCAGTTGGTCTGAGTGTGAAAAGTCCAGGTCAGGACCTCGAATACCTGTTGCTATCCTCGCACTCCTCTGGGGTCTGACTGACTGGAGGCGACCGTTTTTCCTCGCTTCTTGCATTGTTTCTAGGCAGCTCCTCTCTGACCTCCATTTGTATTATTTGAGCGATGTGTGATTCGAATGAAAGAGTGGAGTCGAGAAGAATATCACAATTGCATCACTTTTTTTCTTTAATTTGTTCCCCCCCAAGAAATAAAATAGTTTTTACCATTTTTGGTTTTCATTACCATTTCAAAAGGTTCCACCCATTACTCATAATGCCTTTTTTCTATAAGTGTAGACTTTATTTTTATTCCCACTTTAAACATAGGATGAGTCAGCCTTGCAGAAAAGCGATATGGGAAAGACTTAAATTGGAAATTCCTTTACTTTCATGGTTGCAATTTTCTAAAGTATTCACATATACATGGACTCACTCAGAAATCACCTTCATCCACAATGACCCTGTTCAGAGAGCTGCTTAAATTGTTCTTGTCCAGCCAGATTACGACTCTTGTAAATGCAGCCGCTGGCGAAAATGAGCCATTTGTGTTTTGCGTAGGACAGAAAATCCATTGAAGCGCGCCTCGTGCAATGCCATTAGAACATTAAACTTGTGCGAAAAGCGCCTCTTGAATGAGCGAATCTGTCTGTCGTTGTTGTAAAAGTTATCTCTATTCTTTATCTGTTCACCTTTTTGGATCATTTTTCTACTGTCCGTTGTCAAATCTAACAATCAAGCAAGATTAGCTTTATTAAGACCACATCTCTTTAGTTGCCTCACTCTTTTCCTCCTTCTATCTTGAAGGTATCCGTTCCCGACAGTGTTCAGCACCTGCAGCAAGAAGGACCTTGCAGCCAGTCTGGAGAAAGGTGTGGGCATGTGTTTGTACAACATGCCAGAGGTCAAGGTGCTTTACGGCGGACAGAAGTGCGGCAATGGCTACGTGGAGGAGGGAGAGGAGTGCGACTGCGGGGAGCCGGAGGTAACGTTGACAGCAAAAGGCTTCATCTTAACCCGCTCTTCATCCGTGGCCATGCAGAGAAGCTCTATGTGCAACTCAGTCTGACAACAAAAGCATGTTCTGTGGCCGAGAAAGAAATGAATTTGAATTTGAAGTATTCTGTTCTGATTTTGTGTGGTAACCTAATCTTAGAGTAGTGGATTGTGAAAAGGAAGGAAAGAAAAATAACCCAGGTTTTCAAAATGCAGATAAAATTTTCATTGCGTGCAAATGATGCATTTGTTATTTGTACCTCCTCACTCAGTATTTGTGGATATTCAGCTGCAAGTCATTTGGGGTATGTTCCTGCAACCTTTCCAGAGACCAATATTACTACAATATTTTTTCTGCAAACCAGCTTAAGCTTAAGTCGGATTTGGCTGGAGAGTGTCTGTGAACGACATTTTGAAGTCTTGCCACAAATTTGCATTTGGATTTTGGTCTGCACTTTGACCGAGGCATTCTGACACGTGAATATGTTTAGATCTGAACCATCCCATTGGAGCTCTGGCGCTATTTCTAGGGTTATTGTCCTGCTGGGAAGAAGACTTCTACTCTGATCTCAAGCCTTTTTTTCAGCCTCTTACAGGTTTTCTTCTAGGATTGTCCTGTTTTAAGGTCCATCAGTCCTCCTATTATCTCTGACCAGCTTCTCTGTCCCGGCTGAAGAAAAGCTTTCCTTCTGTCCCTTAGCACGATGCAATTATTATTGTTGTTCTTTCTTAAAAAAAAAAAAAAAATCATAGCTTTGCCTAAACTTTAATCTGGAAAAAAATATAAAAAAAACTGGTTCTGGTTCTGCAAGGAATCAACTTGAAGCACTAAAAACCCCCTCTACCAAACGTAACAGCCTCGAACTCAAAACTCCCACCGTCTGTGGACAATGTTTTTGTAATTTTAAAGCACTAAATCATAATGAAGCCAAGAATATTCTACCAGAAAAAAAAGGGAAAACCCCACTGAGGTAGTGTTTTATTTTGTTTACATCTTGTTTTTCTTTGACCAGGTGCCATGGTGAATTCATATGTTTGGAGGCTCATTAATCAAACTGCTGCCCAACTGGGTGACAAAGCAAGCAAACAAGTGGAATGCAGTCGTAGCTTAAACCAGCTTTCTTTGGCTTTGCCTTCCAAACTCTGCAGCACACATCCATGCCCGCCGTCTTCCCACTTGTGCACAACGCGGGACACCTTGGAATGTGACCGGAGAATCACTTGGAATCAAAATTACTCCTGTTCAGCCACTAGAGTAGGATTTATCATATATACCCTAAATAAAAACAATATATAGAAAAACCTGCGATCAATGCAACATTTAAACCCTAATATAACCGAATCACACTGAGTGGAAATACTCTTATTTGTTACTGATTATTCTGTTATTCTGAAAATAATCTTTGTATTTTATATTTAATTTGTATTCGTTTACATATAAATTAGAATGAGTGGATGAACAGACTCGGAGACGAGTTTGCTCTTTGCGTGCTGCAGATCTGATACTAATTAACATTTAGGAGTTGTAGCTTCAGCCTTTCAGAAAATATAAAGAGTTGATTAAATATGAATCTGATAGATTTAAATAGCAGTTAGAAGCTAATGAATTTTAATACTTATCTTCCCCGCATCGTGAACTCTTGAGAGACCAGCATCGGTCTGTCATGCTGAAAGAGCACGGAGCTGAAATATAAAACTTGAAAGCCAACATGTAGATTTCCTGACGTTAACAAGATGCGATCGGTTCCTCTGGAGAGACGTGTCACTCTGTTGATTCTTTTAAAACTACAAAGGTGCGCGGTCTTTTCGCTGGAGTCGAGGGCTGTTTGTTTATTTCCTCTCAAATGAAATTAGATTTTGCAATTTGGCTAAACTGAGCAGGATCCATGATTGTTTATGTGTGCAGAGCAAGGAAACTCCATTGTTTGGAAATCAGTAGGTGGTATTTTGCTGGAGTCGTTCTGTTTGACCACCAGCAAACCAGCATGCAGCTTAGACTTTCCGACCATACCTCAAAATGACCTCCCCAGTGTCCCCACGTGGCTTGTTTGATCTGGCAACCCACGGAGACCTGGAGATAAACAAGAAATTGAAAAAGGGAGACAAAGAGTAAACAGTCAGACTCATTAAACGGCATTGACAAATTAGAGAGTCAACAATTCATATGCCTCCATACGGAGGTTGCAGAGAACCTCAGTAAGACTAGCGGATGAACTCCTCACCTCTTTTTTTTTCTCCTGTTATCTCTACAGACTCTTCACAGAGGTCGTAATTAACAACATTTTTTTTTTCTCTCTAAGCCTTCTTTTTCATCACTAGATAAGCTGAAAGTCTTTGAGAACTGCCAAATCTAAAACACATGAGCTCCAGCTCTAAGATCTGAAGGTCAGGGTGGGAATCTGTGGACAGGAAGTGCTTTCCGATGACCCGGAGCGCTCCATCTGACAGGGACTGGCTAACCTCAGACCTGTGATCAGGACCACATGCTATCAGCTGTTTTTTTTTATTTATTTATTTATTTTTTTCTCTCTCTCTGCACTCCAGGAATGCATGAACCCCTGCTGCAATGCCACCACATGCACCCTCAAAGGAGATGCTGTGTGCGCCCACGGGCAATGCTGTGAAGACTGCAAGGTAACGCGTTTTAGGTCTCCCTCCATGTTGGACCTTGTTTAACTTTTAGTTCGACTAAAAAATAAAAATAAAAAATCCTTTGGATGGAAGGAAATTCTGAAAAGATGCATTTTGAAGGACTCTGTAATTGACTTAATCTTCTCGAAAATGTTTTTCACACACTCATAGTGCTATAAATAGATTCAGTCATGCTATACACACATTCACATACTGCATATAAAATATGACGCCTCATTGAGTATTCAGTTCTATTTAGGCCTTTTTCATACCAATACTCATTTTAATCATTTACAAATAAAAGATAGTAAAGGCTCTGCCAAATTAGCTTTTCAACAAACTGCAAACTCTTCCTTTGTAACATTTCAGCCCAACGTGAAACAGCTATCTGACGTCTCAAGATAATAAACACTTAAACACTCACTGAGATGCTTTCACTCGTACCAAATAACATCCAAGCAGTGAAGAGACAGCTCAGGGTCAGCAGGGTTTGGGTACGCGGAGTGGTTTACTGGACTGTGCATGTCTGCAGCTCAAACTGGCCGGCACCATGTGCCGCGAGTCCAGCAACTCGTGCGACCTGCCCGAGTTCTGCACCGGATCCAGTCCGCACTGCCCGGCCAACGTCTACCTGCACGACGGACACGCTTGCCACAACGTGGACGGCTACTGCTACAACGGCATCTGCCAGACTCACGAGCAGCAGTGTATCACGCTGTGGGGAGCAGGTGGAGCAAACGCCGCTAAAAGAAGCGCGCCTGTGTCCGAACCGAGTAATTCCTCATCAAAACATGGCGGCTGTTTTTGTTTTTGTTTTGCAGGAGCTAAACCTGCTCCCGGGATTTGCTTCGAGAGAGTCAACTCTGCCGGGGATCCTTACGGGAACTGCGGGAAGGACTCCAGAGGCTCCTTCGCCAAATGTGACGCAAGGTAAGGATTCTATTGCCGCGCCGAGGAAGCGAAGGTAGAGAGGAATTGCTATGCGAAGCACAACGAAACCCGCTTTAAGTTGCATCATTTGCCATTATCCATTTGCTGCGAAGGACGTGTGGCGTTCAAACATGGTGGAAAATTGCAATCTGTGAAAGACGGCACTAAATGACTCTTTAAGAAGTTATTTGTGAATAATGTAATGCTGGATTGTCATCTAATTGTTATAAGACTATTCTCCCTTCAGGGGAATTCTGTAATCAAACCTTGTTAATTGATGTAATTGCGTTAACGACGCTCAGTCGTCCTTCCGCGGCGCGCTTTCATCCGTCCTCGCAGTTCCTTCGGTTTGTCTGTGACTTGACTGGCAAACAGTTCCTTACCGCATATTTCTGTGGATTCCTGCAGGGATGCAAAGTGTGGTAAAATTCAGTGCCAAGGCGGAGCAAACCGGCCAGTGATCGGCACAAACGCTGTCTCCATAGAAACCAATATCCCGCTACAGGAAGGAGGACGCATTCTGTGTCGGGGCACACACGTGTACCTGGGGGATGACATGCCAGACCCCGGGCTCGTTCTAGCCGGGACAAAGTGTGGAGACAACATGGTGAGCGACACATATATGAAAATAAATAATAATAATAATAAAGTTTAGATTTGTGCACCTCTGTCACAGTCCTGTGTTTCTGCCGTTTGCTTTAGTGGCGAAGAAAAAAAGTTACATTTTCCTGATTATATTGTTTGATGTGTTGTCGTGACTCGATATCAAACAGTAAACCTTTTTAAGCATGGCCTTCAATTTTTAGCAAACGATCTTGAATGAATAAACAGCCTTTTTTAGTGATTAGAATAAAATCTCAATTAATTAACTTGTCATCGTTTTGTGCCTTTTGACTTCTGTCTCGTTTATTCAAACGAGACGCCTTATTAATTGCCGCAAAGTGTTTTATTTCTGCACAGACAAGGAAAAGTCCGATCGGTGGATCTCTTATTTGGTCCTCTGAACTCCCATTATCCACAGTGGAGTGTTTGTAGCGCTGAATCGCTGTCATAAAAGAGGAATACGTGTACTTCCCTAGTATCAATTCAGGCACTGAGGAGGTTCGAGAACAGAGAAGAGCATCTAATAAAGTTAACTCCTGAGTGGATTCGGTGATTTATTTGTACACTTTGTGCTTCTGCCTGAGCCAGCTCTACAGTGGGATCAGTTATTTTATTAGCTGTGCCTCCCAACCTCTTCTCCAGAGCCAAGGGCCCTGGAACGAAACTATTTACCTCTTAATTAGCTCTACAAAAGAACTTACTTGTTCTCTCCCTTAGAGTGCAAATGAGATGCAGATCAACCCCCCCACACACTTCTTCCCCACCACAGCTTGGAGTCTAGCTTGTAAAAAAAAAAAAAAAAGATTTTGTAATCTTGAATGAACATTTAAGAGCCGGAGTATGAAGATGATTAGTTTGTATAAGAAAAGGTTTCTCAAATGTCGAGTTGGTGCAGTGATATTCCACAAGCTGTCACGTTCAGGCGCTAAAGTGTCGGAGGAGACTGAACAGTAATCCTAAAATTCTTTAGTGATTTTAAAAGTGTAATTATAATCATTGAAGAACCGAGTGACAAGAGCTTCATGGTCAGTTTCATTCAAACCAGCGCTCTCGTCGTCGGTGTTTAGCTGCTTTTGTCCTCTTCATGCAGGAAATGGCCGTCAAGCGGACCGGCTCGTCTCCTGGTTACTGACTCCCAAGTCATGCATTTGCACGACCCCATTATCTAGAAATTTTAATGGTCTGGAGGTGTGTGTTTGACGTCCTTGTTCTCTCAGAAAGGTTTTTGTGCTTTTTTTTTTTTTCAAAATCAATCAGAGCATTAGGCTGACAGCACACATCCTGCTGTTCTGTGGTAATTTGGGGAAAATAGGAGCTGAACACTGCTCACTGCTTAATGCAGTCATTATTCACTGGGATGTTTCTTTGTTCTTAAAAATTTGCAACATTTTGCAGCGCTTTTGTTTCGTTTGTGGCTTGCTACTACAGTTCAGTCACCTCGGGTTACCTCTGATATAACCTTTGGTGAAAATTATTTTATGGAAAGACTGTTTTTGTCAGTCTATAAAATTGTAACATTAATTGAAATTCCTCTTTTATATAATCAACGGAAAGCTTCTTGTACCCCTTAGACATTGTTTACAACATTACAGATATTAATTTAAATGTATTTTATTGGAATTTTACCAGACAAAGTACTAGATCACAATGATGAGAAAGTAAAGGGATCACATTGTATGATATATTATCATATATTGTACATATATCTTAGTCCTTTGAGACTTGATGTTCTGTCAGAGTTGCAGTCTAGAGACTGTTTTTTTTATTTCATTTTTTTTTTCACTACAAAATTCCTCATCATCTATTAAGTCGGACGGAGGACATCAGTGCACATTAGTTTACCATTGCCGTAGATTCTGAATTGCCTTTAGGTTAAGACCTTGACTGAGCCATTCTGACACATGAATAAGCTTTGATCTAAAACACCCCGTTGTAGCTCAGCCTTTATCTTCACGATTACTGTCCTGCTGTAAGGTGAACCTCCGCTCGCGGTCAAAAGACAAATTGCAGCATCTAACAAGTTTTCTTCAAGGAATATCTGATATTTCGCTCCTTTCATCTTCTGCTGTGCCTTCGCTGACCAGCTTTCCCGTAGCCGCTGAAGAGAAGCAGCGCTGTAACATGCTTCACCTTGTGTTCATTTCCCGCCACATGCTTTTGCTCTTTTCTGTGCAAATCAGAAAGTTACAGTTTGGTCTCGTCCGAGCAGAACAACCTTAGTTTGTTCGGTCTCCCACGCGACATGTGGGAAAGTCCACAAAGGACCTCCTTGGCTTTCTTTATAAAAAAAAAAAAAAAACTTTATTCTCTTTCACAGAGCTCAGGATTACAGACAAAACAGCGCCTGGCTTGTCAGTTTAGTGGATGTTGCTGTAGGTTTTCATCTTTTTCAATTAAGCAATGACCCATTTGATCTTCAAACCTTAGGAAATAGTTCTCTAATCTGAGTCTGATTTAAATTTCTCCACGACTTTATGCATGTTTAGTTAAAGTCGTTTAGCTAGGATTAAATTACACCCGGGTGGACACGATTTATAAATTATGTGATTTAAGGGTAGTTGGTTGTGTTTTGACTTTTTTTTTATATTTTTTTTTATTTTGGGGTATCAGAGTAAGGAGTTCTGAATACAAATGCTCACTTTATTTTCATTTAAAGATTTCCGTGTGTTCCCTGATTCCATTGAGGTTAATTGCTTCAGTGTGTCAAAACATGAACACACATTTTGATGAATTCATTCATAGTTAAGCAAATACAAATCAGCAGGAACATGTTTGTGCTATCGCTGCAAAAATAAATAACCATGTTTTGCTACTTTATAGCACAGCTGTCCTCACCCAGAACATGCATGCCTTTCTCCTTCACTGAGGTTTGCAGTCTAGCCCCCCTGCAGACGCCTAACGATGCTTTTCTCTTCATAGGTGTGCTTGAACCGGCAGTGTCAGAATGTCAGCGTCTTCGGCGTGCTCGAGTGCTCCGGGAAATGCAGCGGACGAGGGGTGAGTGCAAAGTACCTTTTAGCGCAGCGCTTAGTGTTAAATTATGAAATATAGCAAAGCCCGAGGGGGCCTGAAGGGGGGGGGGTCTGTGTATTTATCTGCTCATTCACATTTACTAAAGAGCCGCACAATCAGGTGAGCTCCCTCTCTACGTTGTAATTGTAAAAAATAAAAGAGTAGCTGTGCATTTGCAATGCAGCCTGCTCAATCAGTCTTCATTGTTCCACCGCAATACTTTAATGTTAACTTCAAGTGTTTTCCGCTTTTCTTTTTTTGTTTTGTTTTGTTTTCTAACTGCACAAGAAAGGAAACGGGAATGGTAAATCAGCCGCACTATATCTCTCCCTCCTCCGAAACGATCACCTTTATTCCTCTCGGCGTCTCTTCTCAATAATTCAACAAAGGACGCTTTCATGTTTTATGTACTCTGTTTAGCGCTGTAATTGCAGCATTCGCCACAGGCTGTTCTTATCACTCGTCTTTACCGTCCACTAAGTCGAGGGGGCCAATGAGAAATCAAAAACTTTTGTCTCGCTCATCCCCTTGTGTCGTTTATTAAACCTTTCTGCAACGTAAAAGCCAATCAATAAGAAACTCTTATTCTCCGCAAAAAGATAAATAGAATTAACTGTGCAAGAATATTTAGAGCAATAAAGTGGTCTCATGTATCTTTCCTCTGGCGGGAATACATGCAAAAAAAAAAAGAAATAAATTGACAATGTGGTGGGGCGTATGATGGGAAAGGCAGGATTAACTGCGTTTTTTTTTTTTTTTTTTGAAGATTACTTTCCTTTTCTTGGAAGAGATTTGATAAATTTTAATGAAACCAATTTGATTTCATTAAAGTGGATTTAAACGCAGTTTAAATCTAAAGCAGATGTTATTTCATTTGTATTACAAGATCTGACATATGTAGCCTGCTCATTATGTGCTTAAATGCTGTGCTTCTGAGTGAGCCTCATCTTCAATTTTTTTTTTTGTACATAAAGTACTTTAGATACTAAAAATCACTTTATTTACATAAAGACTAAATTACGTTAAGTGTCTTCGGAATACGTGGCTGTTTTTAGCAAAACGATTTCTCTCCGACATACTAAATTTGATTCGGTGCTCGTTCATGTCAGCTGCATTTCTCTTCTAGCAAACGTACAATAAAATCTCCTCCAAGTGCCTCTTAACCCCATCACCTAGTGGATATGGTGCTATATGCCGGAGGCAAGGGAGACACTCAGGCTGTGCATCTGTGCTAAACGTAAATACTCCTCTCCACATCTGCTTTGCTGCCGTCTCCTCTGTTCTCCCTCGTACTGACAGCTGCATTTTAATGCCTCTCTGGAGAACCCACTTGGATAAAATACTTTGACCAGAAACCCGAGGCAGGAGCTGGATGGGCTCTTACACATTTTTAAACAGAGTCTTGCAAAAAAAAAAAAAAAAAAAAAAAGTACTCGATTTGTATTCCTGGAATGTTTTCACATTTTGTTACCCTACAACCAAACAGCTTTCAATAATTGGATTTTGAGATAGAACAACAAAAAAGTAGGTCATACCCATGATGTTCAAGAAAAATACCTGGTTTTGATGTTTTATTTATTTATTTTTATTTATTTTATTTTATTTTTTTGCAGATAAAAAGTGTATGCCACCTCATTTACATTTGTTTCTGCTTCAACACACCCCAAATGGCTGAAGTCCCCCCTCAGTGTGCAGTCAAGTGCTGCTAAGTCCTGTTAATTATTCACTTGAGGTGTGTTGAAGCAGACCCACCAACTCTTCAAGGACTTTGAGTTTAGGACCTCAGATGGAAACCGTTCTGTTGTTGTTCTGTAGTTTTACAGTTGCTGCTTTCCGCTCCGACATTTTATTTTTTATTATCATTTATTTTTTTATTTTTTTGCAGCGTTTAACAGATTTTCTCCCAGGATTTCCCTCTACTGTTGAAACCAAATACAGTGACTAAAAACAAGCACGTGTTTTCTCGTTATCTAAAGTTAAATCAAGCCAAACGTATTCAGAATAAGTTAAAATCACCAAAATTATTACTACTTGCTAAATGCCAGAGAGTTTTTTTTTAATTAAGAAGCTTTCATACAGACTAATTACTGTCTCTTTAAACAACGGGAGAAACCCCACATGATGATGTCGTCCTATAGATTAGCTGAAACATCTGAGCTAATTGGATTTCTTGCTTGATATAGAGTCCCCTAATAATCTCCTTCCATTTACATTCTTTGTTTTGATCTGTCACATAAAGTATCAATAAAACACACTCAAGTTTCAGACCTTAATATGATGAAATACAAAGACGTTCAGCAGGAATTAGAACTTTTGGGGTTGCAACGATTACGAGATGTGTTGATTTTCTGCTCATCTCTGTAGGCAAGCAAAATGAGCTAAGTGTAATGCATAGTGTAATAACCATCCATCACTCTTGCAGGTGTGCAACAACAAGAAGAACTGCCACTGTGAAGCGCAGTGGGCTCCTCCGTTGTGCGAGGAACCTGGCTTCGGCGGGAGCATTGACAGCGGGCCAATGAGACTGGCAGGTAGAGTGGGCAATTTAATCTCTGCCTTTGCTCGTGTATGCATGATCACAAGAACATTTTCAACAAAAATATGACAGACAGAGAGACAGACAGATAGATGTACAAAAAGTGTGTTGTAGTTCTTGTGCTCATTATTCAGCTGTAACAGCTGTATTTCCTGTCACTGTTCTGTGCTGTAGATGTGCGTGTGTGTGTATTAATGTGCGTGTTGTCGTATGTGGCATCAGCCGACAGTGTGCTCATTACCGTGGTGGTGCTGGTCACTCTGGTTAGTCTGCTGGTGGCCACAGTCATCGTCTTTCTGAAGAGGAAAACTCTGCTGCGTCTCTTCTTCAGCCACAAAAAGACCACTCTGGAAAAACTCAGGTAACACCTTTCAGACAAAAAAATAAATATATATATATATATAAATATATATGAATGTAAATTTGAAACCTGAATTCCAATTTACATCCAGAAAATGCTTAATTGATCCCAGAAGGAAATTAAATGAATGGTAAAGTTCGGTCCAAGTCATGCATTTTAAAAGACAGTTATCCCCGACACTGACTGTATGTGTGTAAACTTTTGAATTCGAGGAAAGTTACAAAATCATTTCTAAGAAAATGTCCTTGCCAAGTTTTCTGGCCATTTTGCAAATAAAAATAATTTTGGTAAAGTAAAACAAGAAAAGTTTGTTTTGATTTAACTTCAGACAGTGTGAGGGGGAAAAAATACGCATGTGTCTTTTTATTCAGTGTATGTAAATATGTGGTTTCAGCTGCTTGAGCTAAAAGATGTGCAGCAGCGCTTTAAACCAACTTAAGACAGGCGAGCGAAAAAGAGTGACTCACGCCAACATTAGATCCATTACTGTAATCTAAGCAGTATGAAATAAAAAAGGAAGATTGGATCAGTGTTTCAAAGAGCTGCCTGGACAGAAGAATCATCCACTTCTTCCATCCGCCTCAAGAGATAAAAGCAGGACTTTTCAAGTGCTCCAATTGTCCAATTTAAAACGACTGTCTAACTTGAGGCCCAAATTGGTAACAGTTGGTCTTAAGCTGTCAGACGTAGCAAATCGACAGTGGTTGACTCGCAGGGGGACGCTATCATTTCTGTTTTCTTCTCTTTGCAACGTATTAAACTTCTGGACGAGCGAAGAACAAGTAAAAGTAAAGAAGGCGATAATATCAAATGGATTATTTTGATTTTTATGTATTTTTTCATGTTGCAGTTGGTCTCTTTTCATAAGCCTTTAACTTAATTTGCATTGCTTACTTAAAATACAATTGTTCCCGGTCTAAACAGAGAAGCATTGAATATCACTAAATGAAATAGTTGTTTGGAATATTTTTCTGCAAATAAACAGGGGATCGTCTTCAAAACAAAGCAGATAAAAGACAGTCAGCTTCTTAAGTTTTCTGTTGTGCCACATGTTTCTTTCACATAAACATTTATGCATTTATAACTTGCAAATATGGATCTTTTTTTATTGTTTTAATACATTTCCTGATGAGAAGCTTGGGGTGTTACATCATTTGCTTATTCTCAAAATGCAGCTTAAAACAAAACTACCATCAGACTTTATGCAATGCGATGTAACAGTAGCTGCAAAAAGATTTTGAAGTTCTCAAAAAAAATATTATGCTCTTTTGTCATTGTATACAAACAGCAGCGTTTAGATCTTAAGGTGGAGCAGGCTGATCGTTTCAATAGGTCCACTGCCTTTTTCATGGCCACTGCACAGCCTGATGTAAAAGGATGGGTGATGAGAAAAGATTTTATCGTACAAAGAAAAAAGGAGACCAGAGCAATCAACATTTATCATGATCTGGCTACAACGTTGGCAGGGAATTCATCACACTTAAATCCAGTTACAGATTCCATTCCTTCAAGAATGCATTTTGACACGAAAGTAATCCTGTTCTGTTTGTCATACATATATGTATTTTTTTATTAGTTTCTCTTACCAATAAGCAGAAAGTTCAGCATATGTGCCATACTTAAATCCATATGGGCCAGAATATAAATAGCACAGGCTCACGATACCACCCACTGCAGCTGCAAAGATACCCAACGTTCACACGGCTGCAGTTTGACTCTATAGGATTAGGATTGTTCCCCCTTTAGTAGAAAGAAACTAAAAATACCAAACAAGAAAAGTGATTACTTCACAAGACGGACGTTTTTACCAAGAACAGCACTATTGAAACTGCTGTTCATTGATGCATTTACAAAATAAGTTTAAAAAAAAAAAAAATCTGATTTTTTTCCATCCCCTAAGAGTCTGTCCAAATAATTAAAAGATGGTGCAAACATGTGCAATTTGCAAATATTTTAAAAGAAAAAAGAAATTTCATCCAAACACACATCGAACGTAAAACGAAAATTAAGTCAATTTCTTTTCTCCTCCAAGATCTGTGGAGGCAACCAGACCAACCAGCCCCATCAGGACCGAGTCCAGATACAGACCCACACCACAGCGCAAGCCTCCACCCAAACCTTCCACAGCCAATATTTATAAGGTGAGTCACTTACTCTGTTTATTCGCCTAATTACTGCACACAACCGTGTGGCTGAGGATATTTTAAACTTTTCGATCACTTTTTGTCGGAGCTCTCCGGTAACTCGCAGCCAAAACTAATTTCTGAGTCTTATTGCATCGGGGCTTGTTGATCAAATAAGATCACGGCGAGCTGCGAAATTGATTCAGCCTCACCATATCTCGGGAAGGTGGAGATATTAATTACAGTGCTGTTGTTGACAGGACATGGCCAAACTGTAATTGAGAGATGGCGTCACAGAAATGGGATGTAGGATGTCGAAACTCGAACCCCTTTAATGTTTGTGATTTCTTTTTTTCCTGCGAGGGGAGCGCAGCTGATTGATTCAGGCAGTGGAGGAAAATAGGGTTTGATTTGTTTGCTGAAAATGATAAGCGCAGAGGGAGATTACCTATTGTTGTGTTTGTGCCTCAAAAATAAAGGAGTGGACATTTATATGCATGAGTGTGCGTTGATCTGATATGGGTTTGTGCTCGCCTCCGTTGGCGACCGCCGAGAATGAAACTTCTATCCAACGTCATAATCAAGTGTAGAAGTTCATCCAGTTGATCTTTTTTTATAGCTCAGCAGAGTGAATCTCTGAAACGGCCTGTCCGTTCTTATTATTGTGACATTTGCAGCCAGTCGCACATGTCAGCCTGCATCACAGCAGCGCTCTTTGACTGCATCTCCACTGCTGCAATGTGTGTTTGTGCGTATTTGTCCGGCAGCCAAATCCTTTCTGGCCATTTAACATGCTTATTGGTAAGCTCTGGACTGAAGAAATGACAGCTGGTCAGGACATTTGGCCAGACTCTGGCTTTTACAAGTCCAGAAAGTAATATTCAGGCTTTATGAGATCAGCATTACACACCGAGCTAATGGCAGAAATAGCTCCTTCAGGAGTATCCTCTTGGAAAAAAAAAACAAAAAAAAAACATGGTAAACATAAAAACGCTGAGCTGGGATCAATTTCTATGGAAAAGAAAAATAAAGTATGCAGTTAATGGCAGCAAAAGGCTCTGTCTGAGGCGTTTTTTTCAGGAAAGAAACACTGCCAAATGCAAAAGTCAAAAGTAATTTCTAGATGACGTAAAACAAAGAATACACAGTTGCTATGAGCAACAGCTTGTCAGTGGCTTCCCGCAGTAGTAAAACAGTGCTAAGCACAGAAGCAGCGAGCTAAAAACACAAAGAATACAGAGTTAATGACAGCAGTAACTCTGTTAATGACTTTGTCCAGGAAATAAACATGGCCAAATGTCGACGCATTAAGCCAGGAATGCTTAATGCGTTCAACCCTTAAGTATCACCCCGAAAACTCCCTTCCACGTTAATCATTGAGTCCACCAGGACATCGGTGTCCTCATGAAGGTTCAAAGTCATATCAGGTAGTTGGTGAGACGTCTAATCTCGTGTGTGTTTTAGCTTAGTCTTACTATCTGTGCTTATGCTGGCACTCTGTCAAACATTTTGCTTTTTTTTAACTTAATACCGCTACTTCTCGTTTCTCCTTTTAGCCGTCTTTCCTGGGCGCAGAGCCTCTCCTCCCTCCTCACAACTTCCACTCCCACAGCCTGCGCAGGCTGCCCCTCTACCAGCCGCTGCACATCAGCCAGCCCATGCCCGTGTCTCTGAGCGTGGGCCATCCCGCCCTGCCTCCTCTGCCGACCCACGAGCACCGAGTCCTGCCCACCCACTCGTCGGTCTCACCGGCTCCAGTGCCGCCGTTCCTCAGCCTGCCGCGCAAGCAGTCTTTGTACAGAGTGGATCAGGTATGTTTGAGTAGCATCAGCGATGTGAATTAATCGGATCATCTCTTTGGGTTTCTAAGCATCCTCTGAAATGTAACCTTTTGCAGGTCCGTGAAAGGGAAACCGTTCCGTTCTGTTGTCCAGATACTACATCCATCCATCCACCATAATGTTTAAGTCTTAAAATAGGCCAGAATAAATGTCAACATTGTTAATTTTCCTGTTTAGATTCGATTTTTTTTAGTAGACATTTAGTGTTAATGTACATCTCAGATTTTATTCAGCAGCTAAATGAACATCTTCCCTAGCCTTTAAGGAAAACACAATACCATGAAATCTTCAAATTGAGTAGTTCCTAAAATAGTTAGTGGCTAAAGATCACAGCACAGTTAACAACAGATTTTTAAAAAATCCACAATCTTTTCAAGCAATAATGTGGGGTTTTTTTCCCCTTGTACACAAAGTTCTTTAAAACATACAGCTTAATTATATAACACTAAAACTTAATATTAACATCATCTAAGGCCAGTAGAAGCTCGACATTTCATCAGACTTCAGCTTTTCATGTCCTAAAATGTAACAAGTAGTGGTAGGTTGGAAAGTATTAATTAATCTAAGAAGCTGCTGCTCTTTAAAATATTCATGTAATGTAAAATATATGCAGATTGTACTTAATGACCTAAAACTTGCCACCTGTGTGTGTCCATTTCTAAAAGGCTTCAGCAAAGCTCGCTGCGGTTGGTTTGTGCCCGCCTGCATATCGACAGCAAAAAAAAAATAAAAATTCAATCTGTCTCCCTCTCTGTGCCCCATGTACTGAGTGAAGCTCTGCTTTCTGTTGAGTCGGGTTGTGTTGGAGACAGAGGAGATAATAAATCCATCTGTCTGCTCAGGTGGCGGATCCAAAAATCTTGACCAGGCATTCCTGAACCAACACTGCAAAAAGAGACACTTTGGATGCCAGGAAAAGGAGGTGGGTGGGGGGGAAACAAAGGAAGGAAAGAAGATAGAAAACTAATTCACTTTTGGCGAAGGAACCGAGCAGCGCTGCAGCTGTAAGGCCTGCGAATGAGATTCAGAGCTGCATTAATGCTGTTTACGTTTATGTTTGGCTTCAACCGTTCACATGACCGGCGTTAACTCATTATTCTTGCCTCACATAAATATCGTATAACTCTACTTGCAAATAATTTCCATTATGAAGCATAACATCCGGAGGAGGGTGTTTGTATAATTTAAGTGTGATGCCAAGGCTAAAATAAAAGGAGTAGAAAAAGATTAAATTGTGGATTAAAATGTTTACTTGTTTAACTGTGAAAATTGTGGGACTAGAGGAAAAGTTATCGTAATTGCGTTGCGTCCGTTTTTTCTTTTAAACACCGTAAGCGTCCGAGGACAGCACCGGTTGTTCTTTACAAGTCAATCATAACAACTTCAATTCTGCCATACACCAAACTTCTCCAGTAGAGATCCAAAGAGATCTTTCCACAGGGAGATGGTCATTTAACAGGATACTCTTTCCAAAAATGACATGAGCTTAGCATTTTATTTTCTAACAAAGGTTGATATTGCAAAATATCAACAGAGTGTCCCTAATGGATATAAAACGAGGAATTTGGGTCCACTTTCCATTTTTGATTTCTCTGTTAGCGCCTTCGCAACATCGACTTTTCCTGTAGATATCTCAGTTGGCTTTATTTCAGTCCACTAAAAGGAAATTAGCCTTTAAATTAGACTCTAAACTCTAATTAGTTTTATATTGTGACCCCACAACTGCTCACATGGGGTCACCTTAACTTTGCAGAGTGAAATAGAGCTGGTAGTTCAATATTAAACCTTTTTTATTTTATATGTACCCTAATTAAACCAGCCAGCCAATGTATGTAATAGCTTTAGTGCAGTTTAGAGAAAAATGCATCAAAGATCTGAATACTGTTAAGACTAAAAAAATAAAAAATAAAAGTCTCTCAGCAGTCTCACAAATTATGAAATATTTGAGAATAAAAAAACGTATTACATTTTTTAACTAGCAAACCCAAATAAAAAAAAAGTTAAATAATTGATCTTCTCCAGGTTGGTTCAGTTTAGCCCCCCCAGGCTTCCACAGACTCATTAGAAAATAAAAGCCTCTTAATCACAACATGATCAGTGCAGTCAGACGGCAACGGGGAGGAAAAGAAAACGATTCCAAGTCTGAATCAGCTTTTCCTGTTGTTCACACGCAGCTCTGTATCTCTCTCCATCACTCACCATGAATCAGGTGAAATACAGCAGAAAATGCTGGCGGCCGCAGCCGAATGTGAGCGCACGCAGGTGTTATGCATTTCCGAACTGTTGCCACGAAGCTCCCATTCGTGACTATTTTCTGGCTAAGCCCAGCTGTGCGCAGCTTTATGATTATTATTAAATCAGCACATGTCAGACAGCTTAAACTGTCAAAAAAAAAAAAGTAGTTTCCATATCCTGTTGAACCATTCTGACCTCTACATAAGACATTTTTGTCCAGGATTTCAGTAAATCAACAGATTCTGAAATAACTAAATAACTCTGCCAAATTTAGTCTCTTAAATTACATTTCCTTTCTATTTTAATGCCAAAGTGCCATGAATTATTAATAAACCACTCCCTGAAGTTATTATGTTTTGACACAATGTTATGTTGTGTGCTTTAACATAATAAGCTGATTATGTTAAAGCACAATTAAAACAGGTTTTAAATTCATGGATCTTGGAGATGAGCCAAGATTTCAAACTTTTTAATAAAAAAAAAATGATTTTTTTTTGTTTGTTTGTTTATACAAATATAGTTTTCACCACAAAGAATGTTATAATATTACATTCAGTAGATGATAAAATGCGGCCCAGATTTCTAGAAAAGCAGCCTCAAATGAATGAGCATGATAATAAATTACTTATTTTGGACTCAACTGACAGGTTTTGTTTGGGGGCAGGTATCCTCTCTGCTGCCCCCTGACAGGATGCTGCCCTGGGCAGTGAGCCACATTGACCAATCTCAATAATTGCCACTGGGTGCCCATAACGACGTCTCCGTATGAAATTTGTGGGGTGACTGTGCGCCGTCAGCACTGACGGCTCCCCAGCTGCCAAAACAATAAAACCCCATTACCTGCTAATATCTTGAAGCCATTTTTTTGTAGCGATTAATCAGATTGAGAGGGAAGAGACGGCATATGTAGGTCACAGGCACATGAGGGATTCTGCTGGTATTTAACAGCAGGCTAACAACGACAAACAGAACATCAATTTTTAAGAGCATATTACAAGCTCCCCCGCTGGTTCTGCCTGAATGTCTTCGAACTGACTGCGCCCCACTGATATCAAGGCATTTACTGGGGAAAAGGAAAAAATAAATAAAATCTCTCATAAAGTTTAAAGAAAACTGCTTGGGAGAGAATCCAAAAGACATGTTTTTTTCTATCATGCTTCTTCTTTTTTTCTTTTCTTTTTTTTATCAGATGTTGGAAATATACATTAAAATAAGCTGTATTTTTGCTGAGGAGAAAAAGAAAAATGTTGAACAAAATCTCAAACCAAATAGCTGCATCTTCTCTATATTGAAGCACAGCTACTCAGATGACAATGCAATATTTGATTTTGAATTTACATATGCAGAAACATTACCAAGATTTCTCTCAGCATATGAGGCTTCAAGCAAACAATGCTGCCATGAGCTCAGGTCCTGAATTAATGCGCTCAGATAGATGTATCTGTTCAGCTACATCACCTACTCAGGGGCCGGGGATACTGTCTGCTGTTTGGTCGAGTTAATATTTCCACAGATTTCTATAATTGGATTACTGGAATACCCCCACTGTTTACCTTTCATCTCCCCACTTGCGCACTTGCTGTGATGTAGACTTAGAGGGAAAAAAAATATAAACAAACCTGCTGAGATGATAATGGAGCTCACTCTGACTGAAACATTACTTTTTTTGTTTGTTTTTTTTTAGGCATCTGTGTACTTGAATATGGGAAACTTCTCATTGTTAATGAGCAACTTACAGTTTAATAGTTTTAATTTGGGGGATTTTTTTACCTGTAATAAGAAAAAAATGTGACAAAAAAAATGTTAAAAAGGGGACTCTGAACGCATGTCTAATCAAGAGAATCAGATAGAGGAATAAAAAAAAAATTGATCCGCTGCATTCCTGTTTTTGCTTAAACCTACAACAGCAAGATTATTCCGTTTCGGTGAACAACCTGAAGAGGAGTAAAAGTCTTTTGCCTCCAGGGAACTTCGATGAATCAGTCACAAGCACCCACCAATAACGTCTGACTCACAGTTGCCGTTTCTATCGCCAAGCGGCTCAGTGAGGTTAAGGTCATGCCCCGTGTTGGCCAGCAAGGTTCCCTCACGCTAAACTCTGCAAACAGAGACTTCATGAAGTGGGACGATCTGAATCCTGAAAGGCTTCTTGTTTACTGCAGCCGCAAAGTTGGATCTACTGTTATAAGTAGAATATGGGTGTATCGCGAAATCTGGAAAGCACAGTAATCCCCCCCAGACGCATATCACTTGGCAAAGTTTTACTGGCAGAAACATGGCAGTGCTGGGAGTCCTCCGGGTCCTAAACAAGTTTTCAAGCTGACAGAATCGCCCTGTTTTGGTTGAGCTTTATTTTTCGTTGCTCTCTGAGTGCTTTGACTTTAGGCTTGTCAAACTCTTTGTCTTGGGTACATGTGGGGATTTATTTTGATATTTTTGAGCCTGAGCCTCGTGCGCGTGACAGCGGCTGGACAGCTCGAGCTGAAGTTTATCGCTTTCTCGCCTCCTCGCTTAGATTAGTAACACACGGTGGCACCTCATCCAGATAACCTTCTACCGTCACACAGCGCTGCCATGGAGGTGACGGAGAAAAGAATGTGGAGGTGGGGTTATCATATGTCTGCTGTGTCTGTTCAGAGAAGATGCTGAGAACACACTGCCCTCTAGTGAAACATTATTAGAGCATCAAATCCTTTAAAAGAAAAAAAGAAAATCCTGTATGGTCTGGGTCCCATTTTGTTCTGTTTGTATGAATAACACCGAGCAAATGTTTCAGCATCAAGTACGTAGATCCATCTTCATTTTTCTTCTCAGGATTTTGAGAAGCCCAGTCCACCACAGAAACCTCTGCCTGCTGATCCGTTGGGGCGGAGCTCTCGGCTTGGGTACAGCATCACACCGTCGGGGCTCCACATCCCAGGGACCGGAGCGATCCCGGTACCTATCCCCAAGGTTCCTGGACCGCCGCCCAGCATCCCTTTACCAAACAGGTCTGTTCAAAACAAAATAAAGCCTGTCTGTCGGTGTAATCTCAAGTGTCCATTTCACATTTTGGCCGTTTTGTTCCTGTGCATATTTGGAGAGTTAATGGGTGAGTGGTGGTGTATCTTCTGATAAACCACCAAATGTGAAAAATTAAAGAAAATGTGTAGACATTTTATTAGTTATGTGACGCTTTGTGTTGATCGATCGCAGAAAAGGACAATAAAACACAATCACGTTGACCTAGTTCTGCTTTATTAAACCCGTTGACCGTTATTTGTGTTTCAGACCTGTGCCAGCATTGCCCTACAGACCACCAAAGAATCAGGACTGCTGAGCAGTCGACTTTGCAGATGAGTCAAAAGAGAAAATCTCACAAAAAAGAAACGGAAGAAACTACAAAGACTTTCTTGCTTTGCACTAATCTTTGAGACGAGACTCTGTTGGACACATTGGACCACAGGAAGAGTTGCAAAGTTTCTGGGGAGAAACTAGGATGACCGTCACACCTTGGTGCTACGCCTCTAGAAGGTGCTGTCCTCTCTCAGGTACCGATGAACTATTTATCTATTTAACTATTTAACTCTGACATTATAAGCCTGTGTGCAAATGAAGAAGAATTTTCCACAAGGATGATTTGAACAAAAGGAGAAATCAAGTCATTTTTAATTGTTTTACATTATTTGTACTTTTTAAAAAAAAAAAATATGTGCTTAAATTGAAGTCTTTTTTTTTTTTAAGCAATTGATTTTAATTGAGCGATAGAACTGTAGACAAAGTCGAACTTGAATAAAGACGAAGGGAAACGGGGCACAAGTCAGTTTAACAGCGTTATTTATTTAGTTATTCTGTTCACAGGCTTTTCGATATCAAAACACTTCCTCTGTATTCTATTTGCCATTGTGCTTGGAAAACTTAAAAATATAAGCAATTACTGACTAGAAAATATGATTTCCAAGATGGAAAATGATTCTGATTTGGCTCACGTCAAGGCACCTAAATTCCCTTTCATTGGCTCTGACAAGTGTTGGATGCTCAACATGTTCTACCGATTCAGACGAGACGTCAGAAACCGAGTGCTGACAGATTCCACAGACCGATTGCGCTCCAGCAACCAGTTCATCAGTATTAACGCAGGTGTTTGTATATTTAACGTTCACGCTCACTTCGCCCTCCATCCTGAGAGCCAAGCCAGATGACCTCAGCGCTGTCAGCTCTCCAAGTTCCACACTCTAAGTCAAACAACATGTTTTACTGTTCCTTTGTTGCTGTCCCCCCCCGCACTCTTTTGTTCTTCTACGAGTTTTGATTTTTGTATTGCTTTGCTGTTTCTCCCTGTCCATTTACAGACTTAATCATGGGATTTTTAGAGTGCGGTGTTGCACTTACGGGCACTTTTCCGGTTCATCCAAAAGTCCACAGTAACACAATGGAAGTCAGTTACGTCCTGCTTTGTGTTTCTTTACAAAACAAATAATAAAAAAAAATGTGTTGATCTTGTTAAAGTGTGAAACACTTGGAATGACGGCTCACTGTTGGAACATAAACGTTAAAACTGTGTGAATCATGTGGTAAATGTGTTTGTAAGGACTGTTCACCAAGTTTACTGTAAAGTGTAACTATTGTGTCTGTTGCCATTTTCATTTTGTTCTTATCTCTTTGTTTTCAAGCACAGAAATGTAAGAACTGCTCTGCGGCTGAGCCCCATTTATCCTTCTCAGTGAGAACCTGATATTTAACACTTGAGCGTTGCAAATGAACTTTGAGGCCTGACTGTTGACTTCAGAGGTCAAATAAAGTTTTTTTTGTGATAATGAAAAAAAAATGTTTTATTTTATTTTTAACTGATAAACTCTGCTGCAACAAATAACTTGTTTCTGTCCACGAGTTGCAAAAGTTTGACGCTGGTTGAGCAATACTGCCACCTGCTGGGTAATACATGTCATTACAACAACTAAAGACCCTGTTACATTTTAAGACAGAGAAAATGCACAAAAACATTAACATTTGTAATGCTTGAGTTAAATCACAGGCACTGACATGTATCACAATGTGAAATATTACAAAATTTGAAATCTTGAGTTATTTTTTATTAAATTTACTTGAAGAAGTGAATTAACAGAATAATAATAAATTTTGTGATCATGGCAATGTTATCAGTGGGATTCCAATCAGATGAATTTGTTAGCCAATCGAGTACCTTGATGCCATGGTCATTAAACCAGATAATAGTACTTTTGGTACTATTTTTCTAAAAATAAAACTATTTTTCGACAGAAGAGTGGATCTGATCTGGCGGTTACGCTGAAGGCCGAGCGTCTCTGTTTCTGTAGAGATCACAGCTGAAGTTGGTAATGATCTGAACAGCTCTGGATTCTGACCAGTAAATAAAGTTTATTTAGTTCAGAAACATCAAAACGACAAGAAGTTCATGATTTACATTTAAGTTAAATCCAAGCTGAACATTTAATTAAGATCTTTTGACTTATATTTGCAAAAAATAATAATAATAATAATAATTAAAGATAAAGAAAAATGTATTTTACAAAACTTTATTGCACTGATAGTCAGAACAGCAGTTCTCTAGAAAGAGCCAGAATTCCCACACAGCCGTGAGCCCCTCCCACTTCCCCGAGCTCAGGCAGGTGGTCAGTCCCAGTGACCTGATTCAGAAAACCTCACCTGCACACAGAGACCCCACCTTCAGGAATAAAAATGGAAACTGATCTTCGAGTTTTCGATTCCCAGAATCCTTGGCTAAAACAAAAAATATATATATGAAGACTGATTTATGCCCTACATTGTTATGGAGAATTAGCTTTCTCTGATACATTCTGATATTTTTACGTTTTTCTTGTTTATAGTCGCAGTTATTCAAGGTAGGTGTGTGTATGATAGGAATTTTTTACTTTTGATATTACTGTCTTTAACTAAAGGTACAACCAAGAAATAAATTTTGTACATAGGTTAGAAAACCTGGTCTTGGTCTTGACTCGGTCTCGACTTTCCCCGGTCTTGGTCTCGAACCCTAAAAGTCTTGGTCTTGGGTTAGTGGTCTTGACTGCAACACTGACCTTGTCCACTCAGGACAAACGGCATTTGTCTCTCTCTGATCTCTCAACACAACATGATCACAGTGCCATCTACTGGCAACGCCAAGCAATTATCTTTCCTCTTACTATAATAACACTATTTTTTTATTTTATTTTATTTTTGTTTTATGTTTAAATATACATGGAATGTCGGGGCTCTTTATAATAGTATTTGTAACTCATCTTATTCTTTGACATATTATTTTTCTTTTTAATATAAGAGAAAACCAAGTTTTACAGAGTGAACTTATGTCTAAATATCGCAAAGAATAAAAGCAGATCAGAGCTAACTCTTAACTTTATTACCCAGCCTCTCATCAAAGAGCAACTTCATTTCTAAATGCCACCACATTTAAACAAATGTGTAATTCCACAATGGGCAGATTGTGGTTGTTGTTGTTGTTATACTGTTCATTGTAAACACCAGGCCCCCTGAGCCAATCTGCTCAAATCAATGCGCGTGTGTGTTGCGTGGGATTAGCGGCCACATGACACTGCTGGGCTGGTCTCCCACTGAGCCTTTCACTTGGCTTCACTTGCAGAGGCGGTCTCTGTTGCCGTCTAGCAGGGTGCCGAGAGCCGGGGACCTCTCCAAGCCAAATCTGCGCGGACCTGGACATGAGGTGGTGGTGAGGAAAACTGAAAACTCAAGTGAGATGGAGCCACACATGCTGAGTTTGAGTGGAGAATACTGCGTCGAGGGGAAGTCCCCGTGTTGTTTGGACTCTGAGACTTTGAGTCAGGGAGACAAAGAATACGATGATATCCTGGAGCTTAATCAGTTTGATGGACTTCCTTACTCGTCAAGGTTTTACAAACTGCTAAAAGAAAGGAAAGAGCTGCCGGTGTGGAGGGCGAAGGATGAATTTATGGATTCTTTGACCAAAGGACAGTTTGTGGTTCTTAGTGGCTTTGCCAAGACTGGAAGAAGCTCTCAAGTGAGTGCCTTACATCTTTTCTCTATAAGCAATCTTTTTTTTTTAGTTGAACCTTTTTCTTTTTTTGTTAACTATTGGGGAGTAATCCGTCCCACTTTTGTTTTGCATCAGATTCCTCAGTGGTGTGCTGAGTTCTGCCTCTCGGTCCGGTTCCAGCACGGGATGGTGGTGTGCACCCAGATTCATCCACAGCAGGCGGTTGATCTCGCTCTGAGAGTGGCCGATGAGATGGACATCAACATCGGCCACGAGGTCGGGTACACCATCCCTTTGGAAACTTGCTGCACCAGTGAAACTTTCCTCAGGTAATGGAAAAAGTGGTGCTGCACAAAAACAGACCAACTTTTTTTTCATTACACACACTGCTAAATCAACTGGCCTTTTATTAAATCTCAGGCGAGACGAGAACAAAAGGCTAGAGGGGCTCTTTTCAGCGGCTGCGTCACAGCTGCCCCGCTCCCTGTCCACCCATATGTCACACTCTCCATGTGGGTGCCTCATAAGTCAGATGGGGGACAAAGGAACTCTGCACTCTGCCCTGTGGGGGATTTCGGTAGATGAGAAAAACAAGCGGTGGTGAAAGAAACCTTGTGATAAAAGTCGGTTTCTAAATTTAATTAAATACCACAAGTGAACCTGAAAAGGTCATTCAAATGTGACCAGTATATCTTTTATTGTGTAATTTTACAACAATGCAGACCTGAAAATACCTTCAACAGTCCTCGAGATCTGCCATCTGGACGGCAAACTTGAATAAAGGATTAAACAAACCTTTTTTTTTTTTTTTTTTAAATCAATTTTGCCTCAGGTATTGCACAGATGATATGCTGCTGAGGGAAATGATGTCAGACCCTTTGCTTGAGCGTTACGGTGTGGTGATCGTAGACCAGGCCCACCAGAGGACCGTTGCTACCGATGTGCTTTTGGGTCTGCTGAAAGAGGTCGCCCTGCAGAGGCCAGAGCTCCGCGTGGTCCTCCTGTCTGCGACCAAACCGGACCCCAAGCAGCTGAACCTCTTCACTGGGTCAGCACTGCCAGCCATCCACCTGGAGGCCCCAGAGGTTGGGGAGGTGGCGTACAGCAGCACGGGCGACAGCTACTTCTGTTCTGCTCTCCGTCTCGTGCTGGAGATCCATCGCTCCAAGGAGCCGGGGGATGTGGTTGTGTTTCTGGTGACGATGCAGGTAAGACGCAACCCTGCTGTCCTAAGTCTGACAAAAAAAATTGCTTTGTTGCTGAATTATCTCTGTTTATGTCCTCTATTAGGAAATAGATCTGGCCCATGACATCCTGTGTCATGAAAAGCGAGGCTTGCCACCTGGTCTGGGTGAACTGCTGCCCATAGCTGTACATCCTGACCAACCTGGGAGTCTACCAACATTTGGGGAGGAGGCGGGTCAGACCAGACGAGTGTTCCTCACAAGCAGTCCAAATGAGGACTTTTTCTGGGCTTATAGCTCAATTAACTTCGTTATTGATGCTGGAGTGGAAAAAAGATTTGTAAGTTTTGCATTATTTCTTGTGATCTCGCATCGATCCGACATTTGTGGCCAGTTCAGCCAGCTGCACTTTATGAACTACAAAACTTTTATTTTTCTACTTTCTGAATCCATTTAAAACATCTTAACATCTTAGCAATACAAAGTTTGTTGTAAAATAAAACAGTAATTAAAAAAAAAAGAAAAATATCAAAAGACATCCAAGGTCTGCATTCCTGAAACTCAAAAAGTTCAGTAAAGTAACCCGGCTTCAGGTCAGAGGTGTTTCAACAGGCGATAATCCAACTGCAGAAACTTCCAGCACAACTCAGTTTTATTTCACAATTTTTTTTTTTCCTTTTCTGTTTTTCTGTACATTTCAAAATGTAATATGCACCATATCACAAAGCAACAGTTTGGTCCATTCTAATATCTAACGTTCTTCATATAAGGAACAGGCACCTTCACACCGTGTGAGGAAGCGAGGTAAAACCAGCTGTTTTATCTCCACTGTTAAACAGTATTTTATTAATACTTCTAAACAAGAAAACAAATAATTGCAGAGTTGTTGTTTTATACATTCTGTATTATCTTTATATGTCCCTAGCATTATCAGTACAATTAACAGCATTTGCTTAGCTTCCTGTTATCTGCTGATGTCTCAGCAGAGATGCTCTGTCAGAGTGTATGTTTGTGTATCAAAGTGCATTAAAATAAAATCTATCAAAGAAAAAGAAAAAAAGTATATCCTTGCTTCTGTGATGCAGGGGGGAAAAAAAACTTTTTTAAAGACATAAATATATAGTTCTGGATCTCTCTAACTCCTTTTTGCCATTGTGTTGCAGGTTTACAACCCGAGAATCAGAACAAACTCTGTCATCATCCAGCCAATCAGCTCAGGTCAAAGCGAGTGCCGCAAACAGCTGGCTGGTCCAACAGGTGAGCATGTTTTAGGTACTTCTTGCTGGTTAGATGACCTTTTGGCCTTCAAAATCTGCTGGAATCTATGATTGCCAAATCTCAGAGGTGTTGTTTTGGATATGGCGACTGTGCAAGCCAGTAGAGGACGGTGAGCTTACGCCCATGTTCAATAAAACCAGTTTGAGTTCATTTGAACTTTGCAAATTGATAAAAGAAGATGAGCGTACTGCGGCTTTTCGACAACGTACACGTTTAGCAACAATTCAAACATGTCAAGAGAATATCTCCGATACTACTGCATCAAAACCCAAACTGGACTGATGTTGTTTACACCAAATCATGAACCCAGCATCTGAGGGAACCAAATTGCATTCAGTCCGGTGTTTTCCAGTCTGTTATTGTCCAGTTTTTTCCTTAGTCAGCTAACTGATCTATCTGGGTCTAATAAAGTGGCCAGCGAGTGAATGTAAATCCGTAGTTGTGATTATCCAGCTGTGTGTAAGATTACCGTTCTGTCCTGCAGGCAAGTGTTTTCGTCTTTACCCGAAAGAGAGACAGCTTCCTGCAAAGATTCGTCCCCGTATTGTGGAGTCTGACATCACCTCCACCGTGCTGTTCCTAAAGAGGATGGAGATCGCCGGGCTGGGTCACTGTCACTTTATCGACAGGCCAGGTGAGATTTATGTGTTCACAGGCTTGAAACAAAACAAAACAAAACAAAAACATTGAATAATTCTGCGGCTTTTGCAACAGTTAAGCCTGTGTTCGTCCCCGAAAAATTCACTTAGTGTTGGACGATAGAATCTTTCGATCCAATCGGTTTTGTTCTCTTCTTGCTCCAGCAGACAGGAACTTTTTTTTTTTTCTTTTTGTTATTATTGAAAGGCAGTGAGCCATGCATCAGCTGAGCCGACAGCTCCTGTTCTGTGAGCATCCTTTCAGCGCTGACCTCCTTCCGTGTGCTTTTGTTCTCGTCGGATTTATGCACAGAAAAGCACCACAAAACACGCACACACACTCATTAGCTGATTAGAGCACAGGCATGGCTGAGCCGGTGTGAGGGTGAGCAGATAATAGGGAGCCTTTCTTTCCCTCTTGTTTCGGCTTTCTCATTTAACACTATAAAAAATAAAAATAAAAAAAAAACTAACTCATAACATGAACCAGTTTTTTATTTTGCGT
>NW_006799951.1:2794569-2851068 GCF_000485575.1 Poecilia formosa
TTTTTTTTTTTTTTTTTAATCAATTTTGCCTCAGGTATTGCACAGATGATATGCTGCTGAGGGAAATGATGTCAGACCCTTTGCTTGTTTTTTTTTTTTTTTTTTTAATCAATTTTGCCTCAGGTATTGCACAGATGATATGCTGCTGAGGGAAATGATGTCAGACCCTTTGCTTGAGCGTTACGGTGTGGTGATCATAGACCAGGCCCACCAGAGGACCGTTGCTACCGATGTGCTTTTGGGTCTGCTGAAAGAGGTCGCCCTGCAGAGGCCAGAGCTCCGCGTGGTCCTCCTGTCTGCGACCAAACCGGACCCCAAGCAGCTGAACCTCTTCACTGGGTCAGCACTGCCAGCCATCCACCTGGAGGCCCCAGAGGTTGGGGAGGTGGCGTACAGCAGCACGGGCGACAGCTACTTCTGCTCTGCTCTCCGTCTCGTGCTGGAGATCCATCGCTCCAAGGAGCCGGGGGATGTGGTTGTGTTTCTGGTGACGATGCAGGTAAGACGCAACCCTGCTGTCCTAAGTCTGACAAAAAAAATTGCTTTGTTGCTGAATTATCTCTGTTTATGTCCTCTATTAGGAAATAGATCTGGCCCATGGCATCCTGTGTCATGAAAAGCGAGGCTTGCCACCTGGTCTGGGTGAACTGCTGCCCATAGCTGTACATCCTGACCAACCTGGGAGTCTACCAACATTTGGGGAGGAGGCGGGTCAGACCAGACGAGTGTTCCTCACAAGCAGTCCAAATGAGGACTTTTTCTGGGCTTATAGCTCAATTAACTTTGTTATTGATGCTGGAGTGGAAAAAAGATTTGTAAGTTTTGCATTATTTCTTGTGATCTCACATCGATCCGACATTTGTGGCCAGTTCAGCCAGCTGCACTTTATGAACTACAAAACTTTTATTTTTCTACTTTCTGAATCCATTTAAAACATCTGAACATCTTAACAATACAAAGTTTGTTGTAAAATAAAACAGTAATTAAAAAAAAAAGAAAAATATCAAAAGACATCCAAGGTCTGCATTCCTGAAACTCAAAAAGTTCAGTAAAGTAACCCGGCTTCAGGTCAGAGGTGTTTCAACAGGCGATAATCCAACTGCAGAAACTTCCAGCACAACTCAGTTTTATTTCACAATTTTTTTTTTTCCTTTTCTGTTTTTCTGTACATTTCAAAATGTAATATGCACCATATCACAAAGCAACAGTTTGGTCCATTCTAATATCTAACGTTCTTCATATAAGGAACAGGCACCTTCACACCGTGTGAGGAAGCGAGGTAAAACCAGCTGTTTTATCTCCACTGTTAAACAGTATTTTATTAATACTTCTAAACAAGAAAACAAATAATTGCAGAGTTGTTGTTTTATACATTCTGTATTATCTTTATATGTCTCTAGCATTATCAGTACAATTAGCAGCATTTGCTTAGCTTCCTGTTATCTGCTGATGTCTCAGCAGAGATGCTCTGTCAGAGTGTATGTTTGTGTATCAAAGTGCATTAAAATAAAATCTATCAAAGAAAAAGAAAAAAAGTATATCCTTGCTTCTGTGATGCAGGGGGGAAAAAAAACTTTTTTAAAGACATAAATATATAGTTCTGGATCTCTCTAACTCCTTTTTGTCATTGTGTTGCAGGTTTACAACCCGAGAATCAGAACAAACTCTGTCATCATCCAGCCAATCAGCTCAGGTCAAAGCGAGTGCCGCAAACAGCTGGCTGGTCCAACAGGTGAGCATGTTTTAGGCACTTCTTGCTGGTTAAATGACCTTTTGGCCTTCAAAATCTGCTGGAATCTATGATTGCCAAATCTCAGAGGTGTTGTTTTGGATATGGCGACTGTGCAAGCCAGTAGAGGACGGTGAACTTACGTCCATGTTCAATAAAACCAGTTTGAGTTCATTTGAACTTTGCAAATTGATAAAAGAAGATGAGCGTACTGCGGCTTTTCGACAACGTACACGTTTAGCAACAATTCAAACGTGTCAAGAGAATATCTCCGATACTACTGCATCAAAACCCAAACTGGACTGATGTTGTTTACACCAAATCATGAACCCAGCATCTGAGCGAACCAAATTGCATCAGTCCGGTGTTTTCCAGTCTGTTATTGTCCAGTTTTTTCCTTAGTCAGCTAACTGATCTATCTGGGTCTAATAAAGTGGCCAGCGAGTGAATGTAAATCCGTAGTTGTGATTATCCAGCTGTGTGTAAGATTACCGTTCTGTCCTGCAGGCAAGTGTTTTCGTCTTTACCCGAAAGAGAGACAGCTTCCTGCGAAGATTCGTCCCCGTATTATGGAGTCTGACATCACCTCCACCGTGCTGTTCCTAAAGAGGATGGAGATCGCCGGGCTGGGTCACTGTCACTTTATCGACAGGCCAGGTGAGATTTATGTGTTCACAGGCTTGAAACAAAACAAAACAAAACAAAAACATTGAATAATTCTGCGGCTTTTGCAACAGTTAAGCCTGTGTTCGTCCCCGAAAAATTCACTTAGTGTTGGACGATAGAATCTTTCGATCCAATCGGTTTTGTTCTCTTCTTGCTCCAGCAGACAGGAACTTTTTTTTTTTCTTTTTGTTATTATTGAAAGGCAGTGAGCCATGCTTCAGCTGAGCCGACAGCTCCTGTTCTGTGAGCATCCTTTCAGCGCTGACCTCCTTCCGTGTGCTTTTGTTCTCGTCGGATTTATGCACAGAAAAGCACCACAAAACACGCACACACACTCATTAGCTGATTAGAGCACAGGCATGGCTGAGCCGGTGTGAGGGTGAGCAGATAATAGGGAGCCTTTCTTTCCCTCTTGTTTCGGCTTTCTCATTTAACACTATAAAAAATAAAAATAAAAAAAAAACTAACTCATAACATGAACCAGTTTTTTATTTTGCGTAGCGGCATGGGGCAGATGTTGGCGAGGATTACATCTCTGTAATCTGCTGCTGCCCTTTCGTTCTCACCATTCCCAGCAGGGTGCTAGACTTTGAATACTTCAAAGTAGATTTGTGTGGAATTAATGATCACCCGGTTTAAATACGGTAAAATACAGTTATAAATCCACTTTCCTTTGCTCGTGTCTGACATTTTGAACGTTATCCCACACGCCTCCTTTGAAATCTCTCTTTCCAGACCCCGGAGGCCTGATGCAGGCACTGGAGGAGCTGGACTACCTGGCTGCTCTGGATAACGACGGGAACCTTTCTGAGATGGGCATCATCATGTCTGAGTTCCCACTGGAGCCTCAAATGGCCAAGACTGTGCTGGCCTCCTGTGAGTTTGACTGTGTCAACGAAGTGGTCATCATTGCAGCCATGCTGACAGGTGATGGCAATTTTAACACCAATCTAAAAAAAAAAAACAACAATGGGCACGTGCAAAATCGTGCAGTGACTTAAAGTGTCTTGCAAAAAAAGTATTTCTCTGTAGTTTTCACCTTTTGCTCCAGTACAACCATAAGTGTCAATGGATGTTACTGGGATTTAATAAAATATACCAACACAAATAAATGCTTAACAGATTAGAAAATTGTCTCGTGCATTTTTACCCACCCGATTTACTCCAAAGCTGTCTGTAAAAGTATTTGCAACCAGCTGTCACTTTGTCACGTTGTGCAGATGAGGGGACAGTCTCTTGATAGCCAGAGAAACAGTGAAACAGTTCGTGTCAAAGTGCTTGCATCAGAAGGGCCCAGTCAAAGTTCTGGCCTAAATGTACGTCAGAATGTATGTGGACATTTTTAAATTGATATTCATAGACACTCTCCATTCAGTCAGACTGAGTTTGGGATATTCTGCAAAGAATGACGGTCAAAGATCTCAGGCTCTCAGGTGTGCAAAGCTCAAAGTATTTACAGCAGTAATTGTAGCGGATGGATGGATGGATGGATGGATGGATGGATGGATGGACGGACGGACGGACGGACGGACGGACGGACGGACGGATGGATGGATGGACTATTTTGTTGGTCTGTCACAGAAAATCCGTATAAAATTCACTGATGTTGTGGTTTGAAAATGATCAGATGTGTAAATGTTCAGCTTATATGAGCACCAACCGTATTGGTAAGTAAGTATTATCTTGTGCATCTTTTCAGCGCCCTCTTGCTTCACGGTTCCAGCTGTGGAGCTGAAGCCAGAGGCAGCCCAGTGCCTCATGAAGTTCCAGCACCCGGAGGGAGACCACTTCACCCTCATCAACATCTTCAAGGCTTTCAAACAGTGTCAGCAGGACGAATGTCAGTTCAGGGAAAGAAAACATAAAACAGTGGCATTAGGCCGCATCATGTCCCATTTCACCATTTAACTCTCTAAATCCGTCCTCGCCCGCTTTCTTTCCCTGCTGTGTCAGACTGCGACGAGGAGAAGTGGTGTCAGGACTTCTTCTTTAGCCACAGCGCCCTGCTGACGGCCGACGCTCTTCGAACCGAGCTCACCGACACGCTGAGGAGAATCGAGCTGCCCGTCTCAGCGCCCGCCTTTGGCTGCCGAGGCAACACGGTCAACATCAAGAGAGCCCTGCTCGCAGGGTTTTTCATGCAGGTCAGATATTGCAGATAATGTTGCCTTGGTGGGAGCACTGTGGGACATTTACATGCTCATGTAATCTATGCATTTGGAATTATACTGGCTGTTCTTTATTGGCCTGCAGTAAGATGGTGTTTCTGGCTTGAAGGAAGGTTAAATGATCTCTCCTTGACCAATTAAATGACGGACAAAGTGAAATTCCCTTCTATACTTTCAGGTTTCACTGTGGGTACGGCACAGTAAAGAAGCACTGACCTTCTTATAGATTTACATTGTCCATCTGAAACCAACCTAACCATATCTAACAAAGCAATTGCCTCTCTTTTACATCATGAAAAAATTGGGATTAACCACATATTCTGGGAAGCTGACTTCAATTACACTGCGGCGCCCAGGCCTGATTACTGTCACACTCCTGCAACAAATTCACCCCGATATTAAGAGATTCAATCACGCTTCAGAAATTAGGGTGCTGCGCGGCATGGCCAATTGATGCAGCTGTCAGGGATTTTATTCCAGCATGTCTTTTCTTATTGGCTTAGATTCGTCCTCTATTTGTTTCCCACTCTAAGGAAAAAAAAAAATCATATGATGCACTTTTCTGTTTGCATACTCCATGTTTCTCTCTCTTCATAAATCTTCCAATAGAGTGACTCTCGCTTTGGCTCTGATTCCCCTCAGGTGGCTCGGGATGTTGATGGATCGGGGAACTATTTCATTCTGACTCATAAACACGTGGCACAGATCCATCCGATGTCTGGATATGGAGCCAAGAGCCCCAAGCTGGGCCTGCCGGAGTGGGTGCTCTTCCACCAGCACACGTTCTCGGAGGACAACTGCCTCCGCACCGTCACCCACATAACGCCAGAGGAGTAAGCCTCGCTAACTTTTTCTTTACCCCCCACCCATCCTCCCTCCTTGAGCAGTTTTATACATACACTCAATTTTTTCAAAAAACTGGCTAGGTAGCAGATTCGCAGCTCAATCGGCGGCCTCTCTTACTGCTTGGAAGCACCCTGCAGAAACCCCGCGGTATCTTGGTTCAAACCTAATCAGACAGCCACGTTCCTCCGACCTCTTTGAACCACATTTAGAGCCTCGGTTCGGAGCGAGGAATTACAAATTCTGTTCTTTAGTGTCTGCTTGCTGGAGAGAGGAGGATTACGGATTGCCCAGATCCACAGGAATGCCGAGCAGCAGCTTAGAGTGTAAATGTAAAGCTTTGTTGGCTTCCTGATGCCCCTCTGCGTTTCATAATCTTCGGATGTTGATTTAAGGGTTTGAAACTGAGAGGTGTCCTGTGTCTTCAGTCCATCAAAAGTGGGCATTTCTCAAGACTGAGGATGTGTTTCATTGAATCACTTCATGAATCACAGCACCTAACGTCGTTCTCCTTGATTGCAGGTTCGTTCAAATGATGCCACAGTACTTTTTCTACAACTTGCCATCGAGTGAGAGCAAAGACCTCCTGCAGAATATCCTGAGCCGCGGAGCATCTCAGAACGAGGAGAGCAAGCGCTCGTCAAGCGAGGAGCCCCAGGATGACCGGACGTCTGACCGCTGCGTTGTACAGTGACTGTCAGACCCGCCGCTTCCAGTCACGGCTGGAACTAGCTGGAACTAGCTTGTCTTCACTTCTAGCATCGACACCATCTGGATAGCTGAGCTGTTGTCACAATGTCCTTGATTTCTATTTCTATCAATCACTTTTCCCTCCATGTGTGCCCCTCCTCCTTTTCTTTATCAGTCAGTGTTTTATTTTAAATAGTAATGTACAGTGCACTAACATAAAAATAAAATATTTAACATATATGGCATTATTGCTCAGTACAAATTTGATATTTGCATACATTTGTTATAATTTTAAGACTAAAGACCCACTTGAGTCATTGTTTTTACTGGGTGGAACGACAATACAGTTATTAAAAAGTACAATTTGGTGCACAAGTTTGAATAATTGGATAATTAGGGTAAACCTTCTAGGGTCAAATATATACACTATGTTACCAAATGTATTGGGACACACATTCAGATAATTAAATTCAGCTGTTCTGATCACTTCCATGGCCATGAGTATATAAAATCCAGAGCCTTGGCATATAGACAGCATCCACAGCAGTTTGTCAAAAAGCAAATTGCTGTGCATAGAGGGATTTGTGGACTGGGTTTCCATAGCTGGTGGTGAATGCAGTGTTGTAAAACACACCAGCACTGGACTCTGGAGCTTTGGAAACATGTGCTCTCACAATAAATCATGCTTCTGAAAATCATCCCAAATTGATGCAAAAAAAAGAAAAGCACATCTATGAAAGATTGAAATTTGTTACATTCACACCCGTGAGTGTATTTAAGCGTATCGCCATGGTTTGTGTGTCCTTCCTGTTTATTTTCTGAATAGTTAACCATTCTCTGGTTCTCATTTTAATTTTTTTCTGCCCTTACTGTCCAACTATACCCTGCAGCACAGAGGGTCGAGTTTGATTAATGAGGTGTGTGAACAGTTTGGACACGCCTGCAGCTCCATCTGCTGTGGACTCGCTTTAATGACAGCAGGGTCACGGAGTGCAGCCGGCTCCACAGTGTAAATACGATGTCCTCTCTTCAGCTACAAAACCCATGTGCAAGGACACCTGCTGGCTTTGTGAGAACATGGTGGTACCTTTAAAAACCTGCCATGTTAAATTGGATTTTAAAAAAGGCATTCAGTCATTTTAGATCAAAACATCAGTTATTCACGTGCAAAGGGAACATATCTATCTTTTTTTAAATGTGTGATCTAACGCTTTCATAAAGAACACAGATCTTTGAAGAAATACAGCATACTAGAATTAAAAAGTCCTTTACTTCTTTGAGCAACCATGCAAAAACAAAAATAGACTCACTTTCTTACATACAGCATTATGGACACAACCAGCTCTCTTGATTTTTGCATTGAATGTTGCTCAACTATTGCACAATTTCTAAAGCAAATGTTGTAACTTAATCAAAATCACTTTACTTTTTTTTCCACAGCATTATTGATAAACAAAACAAAACAAAAAATCAAACACCACACAACCTGAAACCGATCTGACCCCAATGATAAATAATTTCTCTCAGCCTCGAGGAAAAGAATTTATTTCTTTGCTAGAAAGTTAGAAACGTCCATCAGTCTGGTTGTATGTAGGTAATAAATTTAAATTTTCAAATGTACACTTCCTTAAAAAAAAAAAAAACGTTACAGTTTAAAAGTGGTGATGCAGAAACCACTGCCACGATGCAGATATTAAAAATAAATGAGACAATAATAGTCCCTGCCCCTTGAAAAAAATTAAAATAATTAACAGCGATGCCTGAGTTTGTTATCCGACACCTCGAAGCTGTAAATGACAGATTACTGAAATGCTTCTCAGAAGGCCTAGTCAAAGTACTGACTCATATGGCTGTACTACAAAGCAAAGTGAATGACCTGTGTTGAGATGAATGTCAGAGTTTTCAGTATCATGACGGTGGATTCGTTTGACACCAGATCAATAGCTCATTATCCAAAAGAGGCGCACTTCTTTTGGATAATGAAACGCCCTAAACTTCTCACAGTTTAGGGCTTTCATTGTGAGAAGTATTTAAAGTCCTTTACAATTCAACATGAAGTAAAGGCTCTTGGTTGGACTATTAAACAACAACAACCCTGACATCCATCATAGTGTTTCTAGAATAAATAACTCACCGCATTCAATCTAAAAGCCTCCAGTTTTTGGTGACGGCAGGTAAAGAAAGAAAAAAAGTGCACAGTGCATCACGTCACCATCCGAACAGCAAATCAAATCGATCTCTTCAAATGGGCAGTTTTTTTATTATTATTATTTTTATTTTATGAGAACCAATGCCAAACTTCCATTAATTTTAACAATGATTTGAAAATATATCTACATCTGCAGATTTATTAGCGTACACTACAACAGTTGGCTAGTTAAATTACTTCAGTATTTCCATATATTGCAATATCTGAGAATTTTCATTTTAAACAGAAAGTGATGCATTTAAAATCTAGATTATTTTGATGTCTGATAAAAATCCACCTTTTCCTTCAGAAAATAAAATAAAGTCTTTTTAATACAAAAATGTTATGGCCTAAATGCCACGGTGAAGACTGCTGACTGCTTAATGTAATATTTACAATTATGTCCATGGAGTTCTCCATGAATATAATTGTCAATGTTATATTAAGTTCTGTCTAAAAATAATTCAATATAACTTTCTGAAAAACAGATTATGGGGGTTTTCATCAGTTGTGAGTGAAACATTAAAATGAACAAAAGTAAATGAATGAAATATATCACTCTGTTTATACTAAGTTATGTTGAGAGCTTTTCTGTTTTATTTCATAATGAAATAAATTCACTTATCAATGCTCTTAGTCAGTAACGTGATTTGAGACTTTTATGTGCGAGAATAAATAAATCAACCCTTCTGTGTGGAGGCAAAACTCAAAAGCTTATGTCATAACCTAAACAGTAGCTATTGAACTACAAAACTACAAATTTCCAGCTGTGTTATCCCGCTGCTTCTCTCAATAGATGCAGCAAACTTTCTGTCATGATAAAGTATCAGGGGTTTGCTCTCCGTAAGAACACCGCATGGTTGCTAGGTACATTTTGAGTGGAAAAGGCATCTAGTCATAACACTCTTAACCTCAGAGTGTAGAGACAATTGTAGTCAAAGTTGCTATACACTGTACTCCTCTCGTCCTCTCTGTGCTTTAAGCTCCATTTATTCCTGTGTTGTCACTTCCTGTTTACGGGGTCAGCTGCTGCAGGAGCTCGATGTAGAGCTCAACGCGACTGAGGAGGGGCGCGTCTTTCTCAGAGCGCAGCAACTTGGAGTACACGGCCTTGTAGTTTTTCAACATGTCCTCGTCTTTATTGCTGCGGAGCAAAACAGAGGTGAGCTGGTCAGCGACGAGCTGATCGCAAGAAGATCGCACGCTGGGTTTTAGACCGCCGCTCACCTTGGTTTCCGCTTGGTTGTCGTCATCAGTTTGATCACTTGTAACAGCAGGAAGGAGAAACTTGGCTCAAACACGCCAATTAACTTCAGCACCTCCTGGAGGTCCAATCCAGACGTGGAGACGCCGACCCTGTCGGGAGAGTCTGCTGACTCGGCGGCAGATGGTTCCGTCTGCTGCGGGGAGGAAGAGAGCGTCACGCTGTGAGTAACAATAAGTGGTCAGAGTGAGTAACTTGAAGAAGGATTTCAAGTTTTTACTGACTTCCTCCTGCTCCTCCAACAGCTCCTTCTGGATCAGCTGGAAAGCGTGGCGGGTTTCTGACATGATCTCTATCGCTCCAATCAGGCTCTTCAGCTTAGCCACGCTGCTGCTCTGACCTTTAAAAACACACAACATGGCTAACCGTAGGAAGGTTTTGGAAGAGAAATAATCACACGCGAGTCCAAAACATTTCAAAGATGAAAGGTTCCCCCCACCCGTCATGGTGAACTCGGTGAAAGCCACCCTCTCCAGCAGCGTGCGCAGCAGCTCGCAGGGCGCGTCTTTGAGGCTGAGGAACAGAGAGACGGCTTTGCTGTAGTGAAGCTCCGCCAGGTTGCGGTGTTGCTTCCTCAGGTGTTCGTCCCCCACCTGCGGCACAAGCGCAACCGGTTTCTCAGAACACAAATGCGGCAAAGGATGACACAGCAACACAGGAAAGGAGTTCTTCAGACAAATAAGATCATCAGAACTGAGTCGCACTTGGTTTCTAAAGCAGCTGTGGTACATGGAGGCCAGGCGGTGGTGGATGGTCGCAGCTCTGTACTGGTACAGCGGTTGCCGGGCCGACTCGGTTTGCAGGTCGCAGTATTTCAAGGACTTCATCATGGCGTCGGTCACCTCGCGTTCAATCTGTACAATCAAAACGCAAAAACGCAGCTTTTGAAGTGGAGGAAACGCAACGTCGTGGGAGCAAGTCGGGCATGAATGTGTGCACCTAAATAAATCAGAATATCATTTGAACTGAATCATTTCAGAGTATCAATGCAAAGAGTGAAACTCATAAATTTCCACCCTCCGCCTTTCTGTTCATTTTGATAATTGGATAAATGGATGGCTGCCAATGAAAAACTAAAACCGAACTAAAATTTCTCAGTTAATTTGGTCAGATTAATATGTTGGTAAACCAACCACAGTGGTCATTAAAATCCAGTGTTGACCATAGCAGGACATGTGTATATTGACATTTTTTTATTTTGTTTTTTTGGTAGGTAATCAATCTATAAATTATTTGAGTTTCACATTTTGAATAAAAGCACCTTAAATAAATTAACTTTTGATGTTTGCTGATAGAAATATTCCCTGGAGTATATGCCTGTTAATATTGTCAGGTGTTCCTAGGAAGTGGAAGAAATGCCTGGTGTGGTGTGGTGTGTGTGTGTGTGTGTGTGTGGACCGACCTGCTCCTGGGCCTTCCTGGACAGTGGTGCGTAGTCCTGCAGAAGTGTAGCCAGGGTGAAGTAGGTGGTGGACAGCTCCCAGTTCACACTGTCCCATACAGCTGGGTGGCTCTTTCTGCTACCCAGCGCTCTCAAAGCTTGCAAGTAATAGTCTACGGCCTGAGGTAAAAAAAAGATTAAAAGTAAAAAAATAAAGTATAAGTGGAAAAAACTATTTTATATTAGATACATTAAAAACTCCTTGATATATTACCTTGTTGTAGTAAAGGGCCTCATCTGGAGAGAACTCTCCTCTGCTCCCGTCGGCAGAGGCAGGACAGTGGGCCTGAGCGCAGATCCTCATCAGCCTGCCCGTGTTGCACAGCAGTAAGGCCGTGTTGGTGCTGTCCCTGATGGCTTCAAAGTCCTTCATTCCTTTTTCAAAGAAGCTGAAGCTCTTCTTCCACAAGTCCTGCTCTGCTGCGGACACAGACTTCTTCACTAGAACAGAAACAAGACAGCAGCTTAGTTTCGCCACTAGGAAAACAGATCCCGGGAAGTCCCGTGAATGCTAAACAAATAAATACACACGTGTAAGAAATCCAGAAGGTCTGATAATTTACCTTGTTTTTCTGTCTGCATGGCTGCAGCCTGGTTCATGTAGTAGACCCCCATCTCGTTGCGAATGTTTCCCAGCCGCTTGAGGACCTGGGACAGCTGGTCGGAGGATTGATCTTTCAACACCTCGGAGGTGAGCATCTCGTGTGCCGCCTCGTAGCATCTGCAGCTAACAAACAGCTGGTACTCGGGGTCCATGGCCAGATCTGTTGCCATGCTGAAGTCTAATGAAAAGAAAGAAAGATGATTAATATAATCAATAAGACCAATTAAACAAACAAAAAAAACAATCACAATAAAAACTTAAAATCATTTTTATATCTGTGTTTAAGTCAGTGTGGCCAGGGTTTCGGGGTGCATCCACATCTGCTTTTAGGGAATCTATAAAACACGGCTATATACATTTTAATAAAAGAGACTTAAATCTTATTGTCTATTGTCCAGACCTTTCAAAATTTGCAAAGTGGGCCCCTTTCCTTTAATAAGCAAACCAATACAATCTATAATAATTGACACATCTCTTTCCAACAAACAATTTGACAACTCATTTAATTAAAGTATTTCAGCTTGATTTATTTGAGTTTATTTAGTTGAGCAGGTAAAAAAAAAGACCCACATTAATTTCTTGTCCCTTTTTGCCCCTTTTTTTTTTTTTTGGCCTCAAGTTCTTTTGACTTGGTGATTTTGGCCTGTTGTGACACCTCTAGTTTAGGTGATACAGAATGAAGACAGACCCTGGCAGCTGCTCTCTCTGTGCATACTGTGCAGGATCTCCTGGTCCTCTTTGGTCTGGTAGCTGTACTCCTCCAGGTACGCTGCCCTGTTGCTGGCGTTCTGGGCCAGCATGAGCTGAATGTCTCCACAGAGCGACAGGCACTGGCTGTGAAACTGGAGCAAATGCGGGTGCAGCGTTTCGCTCACAGAACAGTAAGCATCTGAGGGAGGTGATAAAATACAAAATAAATGAGGAACATAAAAAGACCTGTGGTCAAGAACTGTGAAAATTCTTATTAGGGTGTTAAAAAGTTATTGCTTAATCTGATAGATGTAGTTTCAGCTGTGGTTTCTTTTATTACACTTTAATGCTAGATTAATATAGAATTGAGACGATACAAATTACAAGCTACGCATTTTCAAAATTTATATTTTGGATAAAAAAAATAAATGAATTAAAAAAAAAAAAAAAGAAGGGAAAAGCCTCTCACCGTAACACTGCAGGGAGAGCTTGATGTAGCGCAGGGCTCGTCCGTACTTCAGCAGGTTGGTGGCAGCGTCCGACAGGACGTAGTACGCCTTGGAGGCTTTGAGGAAGAGCTGCAGTTTCATACGGTGCTGCCAGGAGCCTGGGATCATTCCTGAGCGTGTTGGGTGCTTCTGGTCGGCCTGCCCTGCACCCGCTGGGGTCATGCGGGAAAATCCACAAGTTCACCATTAAGCAATGGTGTTTTTCCATTTTATTTTTAACTTCTTTTCATGACGTGAGCAGAGTAGTCTCACCTCTCTCCAGAAGAAGAGAGATGCCTTTCTCGGAAGCTCCATTGCTGCCTCCATCCTCATATTTTAGCGGGATGGGAGTGTTGGGGTCGGCAGCGGGCAGATCGCTCTCCTTCTTGATGCTGCCATCCACCGCTTTCAACCCCTGTGGATTTATTACGGCCATATTTATGTCTCTGATTTGGCTCTTCTGAACAGTAAGACTGTGACCTGACATTATGCAAGAACTCGCCTTCAGTACGTAGCTCAGGACATGTCTGCATCGTTCCTCTTTGTCTTGAGAAACTGGAAAAGCACAACTTGGCTGCGGAAATAAAATCATATCGACGCTTTTTGCTTTAAAACTTTCCCCATCTTTAGTCTGAAAACAACTAAAAGTCATCTCTTACTCTGATTTGGTGAGTTGATTTGTATTTCTCAGGGACCGACAGCTCCCCCACGGAGCGGATCACGGCTACCGCTTTGCTGTCGTCCTGCGGCCTGGAGCGGTTGCCGTAGGAACCCATGTCTTCGCCGTCCTCTGTCAGATCGTCGTCGTCGCCCTCCTCTTCCTCCCTGTCCTCGTCGCTGTAGCTGTCTTCGGAGCCGCCGGCCCGCAGCGACTCCCCTCCGTCTTCGTCGGGCAGCTCGTCGAGCTGGAACAGCTCTGACAGCATGTAGTAGGCCGAGGCGATGATCTGAGCACGAGCAATCAGGGACAAAAAAAAAGAAAAAAAGAAAGAAGCAATCAAAGGAGGGGTTGGGTTCCTTAAGGCCAAAAGCTGTTGCCCTCTGAATCAAGAGGTTTCACACCGCATGGCACAAACGTCGGCTCTGAAAGCTACGGGTAAAACTGGAAGTGGAATTTTTCTCTTTCACATACCTGAGGATGTTTCTCCGGATCAAGAAGTTTGACGCAGTTTAGGAGCAGAGTTCGGATTTTGCCGTAGTGCTTTCTGTTTTGACTTGCCTTCAGCATCAAGTTGCTGGCCACTCTGCGCCACAAAGCCAAACAACGACAGAATCTTATCTCAACTCTTAGTATTTTACCTTAACATATATATTTCAACTTTACACATTGAGTCCCTCCACTTCTTTTCCCCTGTACATTTTTCACTACTTAACTACTTCTGCATACGTTGTGCCATTTCAAACATTCAACTTTTACCATAATCTGCTCATTCAGAACGTCAATCACTTTGGGCCACGTTGAGATGGAACCTTCTTTCTGGCATACCTCGCATTGACTGAAAGATTTCACTCCTCTATGATTTTTCTCCTTTTGCTTTATTCTACCCATTTCTTACATTACAATTCATGTAGATTTTTTCCGTTCAATATTATGTACCAAACATCATCACAAGCATGCTCCTATCCAGAGAGTAGTAATAAAATAACACAAAAACAACCCAAATAAATAAATAAATAAATAAAATAATAAAGTTACTCACCTGTACAGTAAAACAGCAACAGGAAGAGTGAAGGGATTCTGACATTTCTCTTCTTCAGCCTCCTCACACAAAGTCGTGAGATCGTAAAGCTTCACTATGTCACTCCCGCTAGCTGTGGATTGAAGATGTGACAGAAGAAGACATTAGATCCACAAAAAGAGAGCAATTAGAGCAAATAAATAAAAGTATTTCCCGCCCCACACCTTTGAAAAGCCAGTAGGTGTGACCCTCTTTAGTGCAGTTAGACTTTAGGAAGGAGAGGATATTTTGGGCAATGTCTTTTACCACCCTTGTAGAGAACGTCGAGTTTTCCAGATGAGGGATTTCTTCTGTTTTTATCATTTCATATTTCTGAATGAAAACACAAGAAAGCAAAAGGAATTAAACAAATGTTCAAGAATTGTCAAGGAGCTGTGATATTGAACTAAAATCCCCACAAGCCAACAAATCAGACAAAAAAATAAAAAATAAAAAACTCAGCTTAATGTTGTTTTCAGGTTTTGTGTCCTGGATGCCTAGATTTAACATGTTAATAGTGTGCACACCATTTCTAAACAGTCAGAAGTTTGTGTTAACTCTCTGGCAATTTACCTGAACAATGCCATTGACGTGAAAACACATGACGAGCTCTGGGACGTTGCACATGAGATTGTCGAGCCAGTAGTCGATACCAGTTAAAATGTTGATTGGTTTGTTGCTGTCCCTGGAAAAAAATTAAAAAAAAAAAACAGAGAGCAAGGGTTCAATCTGGGCTCAACGCAGAGGCCATTAAATCAAAATATGCTGCAGCAATCTTTGGAAGCAGTCCAACAAACATTTGTGTAAATTGATCCATTTCTTTTCTTTTTTTTTTTGTTTGCCAACGCTGCACATCTTAGCAAACACCAGAAGAAGTCAGCAAGAAAATGAAGACATTTTAATTATTCTAACTCAACTACTGCTCTGAATGTTTGGTTTGTTTTTTTTGTTCAAAACACTTGGATTAGAATTAAAACCTTATTTATTTATACCTTTTAAGAAAGACAAAGGAAATTAGTATAAAACCTGCTCAAACAAACATGTATGAAGTAAACTCCTTCAACTTTCCACATTTTATTAAGTTACAAACAGAAACTCCAATATATTTTTATTGGAATGTGACTTGATATACAAACACAAAGCGATGCATTACTAAGATAACACTAAGAGAAGAATTCATCATCAGACCTTAGTCTCAGACTAACAGCAGGATATCGACCACCTCCAAAAATAGGCATGTTGGATCCAACCAGCATGTGGATGTCCTCAAACGTCCACATGATGTTTCGCACAAAGTCGTTCCTTAAACCCTGTAATATAACATAATATATATAAGTAAACAAGTAAGCAGCTGCAGCAGGATTACATTATTGAAGAGTAAAATATGCTACCTGACTGTTTTCTCCTTCGTTGAAGAGAGTAGGAAGATTCTGCTCTTTAGGCACTGATGTCACCTGACCTAAAGCAAAGTTTCTGTCCACAGGAACACTTTCCTGAAGATTTAACAAAATAAGCACTTAATTTGTGTAGACATCCCCTATAAAATGTATTTTAAAGCTTCCTAAATCTAACTTTGAGCTGAGGAACCACCTTTAATCTCATGATAGCTAAGTTACCTGTTTGGGAGTATGTGCTTCCTCTGCTTCAGACATTGCGCTGGTGAAAGTAGCAGGCCAGGAAGAGCTGTACTCTTCGGCTCCGTTCTCCTCATCCTCTTCTATCATGTCTTCTGTTACAGGTTCTGCAGCCCCATCACCATTTATACTGCAGAATATAATGGTGAAAATTAAAGCATCTTCAGAAGTCAAATTAAACTGCATATCAAAACGTATTTGTCCAGAAGTAAAACCCAAACTCTCACCTGTAGTAGAGAAACTTTGACAGGATGGCTTTCTGATACCAGTGCTCTTTGCTCTTCTTCTTTCTCTGCCATTTTTGATCTATTAGGCGCTGGTAAATCTCTTTGAGCCACGTCCAGTCTCCCGTCTACAACAAAACATTTCAGCACTTAGTTAACAGAAGTTGTCATTAGTATAACTGTTCCGACGGAGTTGAATAAAACACGTCTCCCTGTACTTGAGAAGATCTTCTTAGGAGTTCCTGAGTGTCCAGCTCATCCAAAAGCAGCGTCCTTCCGACACGATGAACAGCCATACTAACATGGGACTTGCTGTAGGGGATTTTCAGAAGCTTCTTGATGTTCTGCAGAAAACAGAAAAGAATAAGTTTGGCCATGTTCATACTTCAGAAACAAGTTAGACAGATAAGGATAAGGAAAAGCGCTACCAACCTCAGAATCTGATACGACATCCACGTCATCGCCAATGCAGTCAATGAAGTCATAGGCCATCCCAAAACTGTAAGGATGAAAAAAAAATTAAATAGATCCCAATACAGATTTTCACTTATGTTTTTTTTTCACTTATTCAAAGCTTCACCCACTCTGAGGCACTTTATTTAAACATGGCTGCTAGATCTTTACATGCTCTTGGAATTATACAATAATAAGTTCTGCAGTGATGCCAATTGCAATTAATTATGTGTAAGTCATACTGTGGAGAAACTGGCAATCCAGTATGTTGTTATCGGTCTTCCTGAGAGCTTTCTAGACATTTTATTTCTTTCAGAGAGCAATCATCCCAAATACCAAATGTCTGGAACTGTAATGTCCTTTGTAAATCTGGAACTTTCAGTACTTACAAGTTATACAAGATTTGGCTCAAAATATTACATTATTGTGCCCTACTGCAAAAGTTACGAAATACTGAGATTCCAGACTTTAATTGCAAATGACAGTTTTCTGCTACTTTGTTTCACAAAAATGAGCTAAAAGGAGGGTTTGGCTAGTTGCAAGAAGAGGGAGCTGGCACCAAATTATTCCTCAAACGTGCAGAAGTAGTTCTCATCTAACAGGAGTTGAGGTCAAGTTAAAGCCTTAATTAGAACAGGAAATGGGATTTACAACTCTTGAGGAAATTTGCGACACAGGAGTCTTTCCTTTCAACGAATGTACAAAATACAGATAAAATAAAAATGTCCACTGCAGGATTTTATAAAAACATGAAAAGAAGTTTAAAAAAAAAATTCTTACTGTTTCTACATCGTGTTTATTTGGGTCACACACACTAAAGTTGCCATTAATGATTAACTCTCAAGATGGAGCATAATTGTCCACAACTTTTCTCTTTCTGACTGCAAAATTATGCTTTTTCTCCCCACTATCTCCCCTTGTCGTGTCTACTGGAATGCTGATGGTACAGGCTGTGCTGAAGTTGTATGACTAACTGGTCATAATAAATCTCGCTGGATGTTGTGCACAGCAGCAATTTCGATTGCTTGGGTTACAAATTTTCCCTCGCAAATGAATATGTAGGATGGTTTTGCAAAAAACATGACCCAGCTCGCTGTGCGCCTCTCACAATCCTGGCTTTGTTTTGCCAGTATGCTGAATGGTTTGCTGCTACACAGGCACCACATCTTTAAATTTTGCTATCCCTTATTGTCATGTGTCTGCGACAAAACTGGTGCTCACGTCTAGGGGCATCAAAGAGATATGTGCAATTCAGAATAGCAGAAAACTTCTGTATTCTGACATTGTCAGGATAGTTATGTAAGGTGTGTCAGATCTAACCAAATTGGTCAAAGTGACGCCGGGTGTATAAAACCCTAACCCTGTAACTAAACAAAACTTTTTCACACCTCTTAATGGCATCCCTCATGTCATTCATAACTCCACAGAAACTGCACTGGGTGTCTGTGTTATGATTTATTTCATTATTAATTCTCCCTTGGTGTATTTTAAGCAGTGTTATCTAGGATTAATACCATTAATATGGTAGAAAAGACTGATCTCTATATGATTTTTATGTTTTAGAGGCACAGGGACAGATTATTTTTGTTTCTCCTATTTTAAAGAGTTTTTTTCACACACAGATTTTCAAGACACATTTTGCTTGTTCAAACTAACTGAACTTGCAGCGTTTCCACTGTACACTAACGAATGCCAATACCTAGAGAACGGTTTGCTCTTGCTGCTGGAGCCCAACACAGTGGTGCCAGCACTGCCCAGCTGGGGGTTTTCTCTCAGCCAGTTGGCAGGTGGAAGCTTTAGGTCCGTCTTCTCCTGCAGGAGGGCGTAGGTGGTCGGAGGTGGGGCAGCAGAGTACTTGACCACGGCGCAGCTCTTTACTTCTCCATTCCCTAAGCACACTGTCATGTCCTGTAAATAAGACAATTAGATATCAGATTATAATTTAGAAATAATAGTCATGTTACTGCTAAGTTTATTTTATTTTTTATTACTTAACACAATTAGTAAAAATAAAAAAAACAAAGCAAGCAAAATGATTTTAAAATAAAACGTTGATGTCACGTCCACTTGAGTCCAAAGTCACAAAGTAAAAGGAAGATTTTACAGAGATAGAACCAGACTATTGAAAAACTTAAAAGAAACATGAAAATCTTACAAAATAAATGTATGAATTTAATAATGATGAGTAATTTCATTCTGTAGATCTGTGTACATGTCAGATGTTTCAGGGTAAAACATCTAGAGACAGTAACATGTTTTGCCAGTTAAGAAAATATTGTAGTCAGTTTTAAATTATTTCGCTCCAATAGCTTGACACATGTTTCTGCTGCTGTCTTTGTTGTACCCTCTAAAACGGCTCATCATAGTGAGCATCGCAGTTTGTGCCGTGAGAAGCATGACCTTTGGGGCAATTAAATGAACTGTTATAGGTAAATTACCTTACATTTTCTCTAATCACTGAAAAATGATAATCAAAAAATGTGTATGCTACTTTCAAATATTAATATATGGTAATATTTAAAACAACTTACTAAATTAAAATGTTTTAGGTGACTGGGTTGCACCTTCTCGGATTTTAAACTGAACGGCAGGACATAAATTGTGGTACATAGTACTCTTAATATACTTTTATCAATGCAGCTGTGGCCGCCTTAGTAAACAGAAAACTAGATTTTTATTATTTTGAGGGGTGTCTCGACACTTGTGGCGATTTTTTAAGTGATTAAACTAACATAACGCCAGGAAACTTAGCAAATGTACAAACTTTGCTTATTAAAACACGACAATAAACATGTCATTTTAAACACATCAAATACAATATAATACTGATCAGCCTGATAACTTACATGTTTGCTATAGTCTCCTGTGCAAGAGGGACCACCAACATCTTCTTTTGAATTATCCATGGGAACCCCAGGCTCTCTGTCCTCAGGTGGCAAGCTCATACTGGACAAGTGAGTCTTTCCACTTCTCTCTGCTATCCTCAACGTATTTCTAACAACTGGAAAACAAACATTTAGCTCAGGCGACACAAGGAATGGCTTTATAACGTACGTAAACACACAATTGCATCGATAAAGTCAGTGGCAACTTCAGACTGTCAAGCTAGCTCAAGAAAACAGCAGTCAACGTGGAAAAAAGTGGTTTCACAATACGAGTATAGCACTAAAGCTAACCCACACTCAAATGACAACTTGCTATTACGTTTCGCAGTCTAAATAATGTATACCCACTAGTCAATAAACAAGTTTTAGACGCCTGTAGCCTACCTTTTTCCCATCTGCAGTCACTCTGTGTGCAGTTCTCACACTGACAACAAGCTAATGACGACTTCCTGTTTAACGGTAAAACGAACTGCAAAACTATTCTTATTTCCTATTTATAAAAAATAAACCTGTTTGGAAATTGAGCAAAAAGAAAAAAAATCAGACCGTTAATATGCTACACAAACTTTATGTATAAGAATATTTGATTTAAAAACTCATTTTGAAAGGAGGCGTGAACCGGAAATACATTGAAGAGTTCTTTCTAGAAAAATGGAGCGCTTTCTCTTTTATTCTGAGGGCTTTTATTCTGAAATTCACGGACAGTTTGACCCTTTTTCATAGTGCTTCATTTTCAAGGACCACAATTCGTTAATACATACTTTGTTTTACAAATATTACTGTAATTATTACTGTCATTAAATAACTTAAACCATCACTGCGCTCGTAAAACACACCATAGGATCTAAGCAGACCAATAGTGGCATTATTATCCCCGCTCTGCAGGTGAGCCTGACAGCTGAAGCATATAAAGAATCCATGATATGTTGCAACACAGGAATGTGGAAGATTTAAACTAAAATAAAAACTCATATATGTATTTAAAAAATGATGAATACACATGTAATGAATTATTTTTCCACATTTAATATGTCTTGTAATTTAAAGTATTTATTAATTTCATTTATTTATATCCAGTTTAAAACGAATTTCACTCACTGATGCATTTACATTATATTATATTATATTATATTATATTATATTATAACCTACATTCAGGGAATGCCACGCTGCTTACTTAACAGGGAGGAGTTGCGACACTTCGCTGCTGGACGCAAATTCTCCTGGTGATAACTCCGAGTTCATTTTCTCCGCAGAACAGAGTCGACCCTTGGTGACAGCTCAAGGCTTGTGAACGGGAATAAACTGTGGAGCAGTTCACGTGTAACAATGGGGAGCTGGAAGAATCACGTGCGATCTCAACTTCTTCACAGAGACGATAAAGAAAAACTGCCATATGTTGGCGTTTTCAATAGACGTAAGAACAATGTCTCCATATTTACGGATCCTCGTTTGTGATAATTACTGCTTTGGCATAATCGCTTGTGTCCCTCCAGTCACTCAGCTGGAGGACCAATTTGAAATTCGCACAGGGATTTTGGAGGATCTTCAATGTAAAAGGTTAGTATGACCTATTCTTTTGAGACATCGACGTTGTATTTCATTTATATTTTCAGTTATTTATTTATTTATTTTATTTTTATTTTAGTTTGGAACGAGCAGGAGTTGACATAAACACCAAACTCCTTCAACTCCAGTTGAGAGAAAGTGAACACTTGGCAGAGAAAGTGAGTTTAATGGGAAGCACATTAAAAAGTTCTGAAACCTACAAGTAGACATGCGTAAATGAACATAAAATCCAAATATTATTCTTTGTTTAGTAGGCTATTTGAGTTCAGAAAGTAAAACTCATTCATGTAGTCATTACAGACAGAGCTTAGTTCTGTTAATTTTGACAAGTAGTTTCAGTATTTCAGTATTAGAAATTGGTTTATGTAATATTTACATTTCTCCTGACAAATGCATCTTTTGTTTTCACTGTTTGTCATATTCATTAAAAAAGGAAGAAATAAATGCTTGAACTACTGTATAGTCCTGGGTGCAAGTTAGTATATGTAGAAGGTTTGGGCACATTTTTCATCATTTACAAGCATTATTATGGAATACGGCTTGCAGCATGGTGAAAGCACTAACTACACTCTTCAAGTCATTGCTATTTGATTTGTTCGGTTCCTGACCTTTAAACTCATGATATTTTCTCATAATCCAATCATCCAATCCCCTTTTTGTCTCCCCAGCTGTCTCAAACTGTCTCCGACATGACCTCAGTCTTGTATGTGAAAGAAGCTGAGGTCCAGTACTGGCAGTCACGGTAATGTACACCCTGGCATTTCCCTACTGCAGCCTCTTAGACAAAAGAAATAAGCACAGAAATTGCATGAAATAACTTATTGCACTTAGGATTACTATCTGACTATTAAAGCTTGTGCACTATGCGTGAGAAGCATCTGTTTCTATTAAAAATCATATCAGTCTCATTGAATAAATCATGCGTTTCAAAAAATGTTCTAGCTATCTGGACTGGTTTATTCTCTGTTTCAGGGAACCTAAACTGCATGAGAGGAGTGTATGATGAAAACATTTCTGATTTATTTTCAGAATCAATCGCCCAAGGATCGCCAGCAGTGGCTTACATGTCTGCCTGTGGAGTTTACTCTCTGAGGCCAGAGGGTTGTTGGGTGTTTGGCTGTTTTTGAACTGAATTTTAAATAATCTCAAAGATTCTCTTGCTGAAAGATTGAAGAGTGGCTTCTGTGAAAGAACCAAGTCGATTGAATTTTAACTAATATCTTGTTTTGGAACGTGTCCAGCCTGTCGTCCTCTTCGACTCTATAGGTCATCTCGTCATTATCACTCTTTATCACTCTATTGCCAACTCAGCTCTTAGAAGGACACACAAACCAGAAGATTTCCATTTAGGATAAAAAAAAATCAATGTTTAACCAGGTTTTCTAGTTTTCCTTTGACTTTAACATCTACATTAGCCTTTTTTTCAAACCAGCTTTTCTTTTTCAGAGCATTCTTGGTTAGAACATTGAACAAGTATGATCAGAGTTAGTCTGTGTGTCTTCTTCATATTACTCAGAAGAGTTGGTTGAGATGACATCTGAGCCCATTTAAGAAAAAAAAAGCTTGCTGTTGAGTTTTTTAACTTGTACCTTGACCATCAAATATCTGCGTTTAGGAACAGAACTACAGAGAGATCAATGCATGATGACCATTTCACAACTTTGCTGTTCCAGCGTGTCACAACACCGCCAAGAGGCGCTTACTCTGGCTAAAGCGAAAAACAACTTAAAGGCTGCCCTCCAAGAGTTTGAGTTCACCATGGAGTGTCAGTCCAAAGAGCTAATGGCCCTGCGCTCAGAGCGCACCAAACTGAAGGAGGCGCTGGAGCAGGCCCACAGAGACAAAGAGGAACTCGTGCAGCGATGGATCGAGGAAAAGAGCGCTGAAGCAGATCGACTGAATGAACACAACGACTTAATGCAAACGTAAGAGCATCAAAGTGAGATCAATGTTGTAATCAAAGCTTGAGAAAAAGTTATCTGGTCATTGTGAAAGGATGAAATGGCAGTCAATGGGTTTTTTTTTTTATCTTTCTTTGTTTCTTTTTTTCCCCTGAAGTTACTTCTTTTTACCAGGTGGCAACATCTGGACAAACAGCTGAAGAAGCACCTCCACGGCAAAAGAGGAAAACGCTTTACTCACTTACTGACAGACGTTACGGATGGTGCGACAGAAGCATCTCAGTCAGTCATTCAGGGTCAGAGTTCTCTCCTTTTAGATATTTATATATAAAATGTTTTCACTTTTTTTTTCTCCTTCCGTTTGGTTGTTTTACTTAAAGTTCTCAACATTATTAAAATTTATATTTAACCTTCCATTGGTCCAAACATGTTGGACTTCAGACTCTATGTTTTTAATGGTAACCTTCTTAACATGCCCTTTAAACTGTGGACTTTCTTCTCTTGTCCTCAGGAGTTCAAGACTCTAGACAGGAAGTTGAGATTAAAACAGCATCTCTCCTCCAGAAAATGTCTGGTATCGCTAACCCTGACTTCATAGTAGAGACATTTATTAATCTGTGTTTGTTTAAATGAAGGCATCAATAATGGCACAAAATGGGACGTGCATAGGACAAAAAATGTCTGGTGTATTTAAATATTGTCTGGTGTATTTAAATATTAGCTATGAGCTGCAAAATGTGTTTGTTAAAATAAATATGTTATAGTATCCAATTATGAGCAGATTGTGTTTCAACATAATTATAAAAACACTGAAAATGTTTACTTGAATGTAAGTTCTTGTTTTAAGAGGAATAGGATGATACTTTTTTTGTCTGCTGGTGTTTTTTTGTTGTTGTTTCTTAGGATTTTAAGTCTTTATAAAAATAACCTTGCTTTGTAAACAGAAAAAGTGTACCTGATTTAAACTGATTATATTCTGGTGGTTTTTATTTGTAAGCCATAATAAAAGTAAAGGAGCATGCTATTTTTTTTTCTTTTTGTCATCATGCATAAACGCTTGCTTTTTCTATTTAACGCACCATGAGTATGAAACTTTCTTTTCAAAAATGTTTCATTATTTTTAATAAAACATTGTTTTTCCTTGCTCTAATGCATGAAAATAGAAATATCTTTTTTTCTATTATTCATGTAGGTTGTGTAGATTCTGTTACTTAGGATAATAAAATAAGGAATGAGTAGAGATAAACGTAATTACAAAATAAGAAATTTGGGAAGAAACCCACATTTTCCAGTACATAAAATCTTTGAAACAAATAGTTTATGGGTAGCATACTCCAGCAAGAAGGCAGTTCTAAGTGCTTTGCATAAAAAACCCCAGCAAATGATAAAGAACGCATTAAATTGCAGTGGCAGAATAAAGAGAAATAATGGAAATTAATAGTCGAATTGTTAACCATGTCAGAAAAAGTCTATTCTACAATTGTTTCAGATGTTTCAGAAATTCTGCACTTGGTTCACCGTGTTTATATTTATAAATGTCAGAAAATGACAAAAAACATCTCAATATTTTATGAACATTATTTGCAAATGTCCTCTCATCTGCATTTTACACGTTGCTCTGACTTTTGTAGCTGCTTAAGAATAGAGGTGTCCTTTATTCTTTATTGTCCCACAGTTTAATGTGTTTCTTTACAGCAAAGTGGCCCAGATTGCTCACTAGCACAACTTCAGAGGGAAGCTTGTACAAGCTATTATTCAATTTCCTGAGCAAATAAACTGGACTACTTTCCCCGTTCTGTATTGCTGTCAGAATTCCAGATCCGCAGCTCCGTGGTGATCTGGTATCAGATTGCATGTTGCCTGTTCCAGGTTTCCATGGTCACCACAATTTTATTTAGCTGTTAAGCTGAACAGAATGTGTGTGTTTTGTTCCACTGAAACCACTCAATAGTGACGTCTCAAACTGTGTCAAGATGGTGAAAGGTGGAAAACGCTACCGTGGTATGGACAAGGATGGCCAGTGGGTAAGAAACTGTACATTTTATTGACCTTATGCAGCAAAACATTCAAAACTAAATGCATTCTGGTTTTATTTGTCTTTGTTCTCAGTTTGCCCATCCACACAGTTCAAAGTTAGCATCTCGTGAAGCCTGTACAACTACTGGCGCTATGCTGAGTGAGACTAAAACATTGTTGCCTCAGGATCGGCATGTGAAGCGCTATCCTAAATGGAAAATTCACCAGGTCTGTGTGTTCATGTGTTTAGAAATTGAAATACATTGTTTTGTCCAAATTAGCCAATGAAATCAGATTTTTGACATTGAGTTGTGTTGTGTTGTGAATATTTACGTTTATTGCCGTTACTCCTTTAGGCGATTTGACAATGTACAAGAGAAAATAATTTTGAGGAAATTCATGTGTCACATTGATGTGAGCAGTGGCTAAAGTGTAAAGTGGGGAAAAGCACGACCTCACCAACTTGTTTTCCAGCTTAACACTTGTTTGCTATATTTTGTGACTTTTCAGACTCCTTTCACAAGTTTCTCAAAAAAGTGAATAGCGACTCTTTTTTATGTTATTAGAGACTTGAATGGCAAATATTGCAGATTTAAGCAAATTTACAGGAAATTTGTATTAAATTTACATGCAAACATAAAGTATAGCACCCTTAAAGAACAATTTAGACAGCTTATCAAACAAAAAATGATCTGGGGTTTAGCTACTCTGCTTGTAAGCTGAAAGGAAAGCTTCCAAACTGTGCAGCAATCGATACGAACACAGCAATTACATTTTTTCTGCTGCTTTCCAGCGATCCAGGGAGGATTATCCATTATCATGTCATGACAATAAGACCACCTTAAAAAGTAGCATCTCAGTCTTCTCTAATGTGAGTATTTATTTAGTTTCAGCACATGAAGGATGTGTTTCTAAACGCTAATGTCCTTTCCACACATGTGTCTTTTCTGTGTTTGTGTACATCAGGGTGTGGGACGAAGGAAGTATTCTAGTGATCATATTCAGACCAAGTCTCAGGTCTGTCTGGCCCACGATTCAGGTGAAGAGCCTCCATGCAGCTTCTCTCCAAGCCAACCTGGCTTTACTTCAGTGGAGGTCTTTAGTGTACCTACCAAGAACAGGAGGTTCCCTCGAAACCACAAACTGAGGTCAGAAGAGGCCTTTCAGGAGACAAGGGAGCAATTCATGTGGTTTGGACAAGACACAGCCCGTGTCCCAGTTGGTCTGGATGTGCTGGTAACTGCCAACTTGTCGCCACCTTCAGGACGCTGAAGGTGGCGACCTCCAGACGTACGATGAAAACGTTTGGGTGGCTGGAATAAAAGATTCAGTGAGTTTTAATTTGAGGACACGCAGTCCAAGTGTTGGTTCAATAACAAAACTTCAGATGGTAGTAAAGAAACAAATATGCGTTATTGTGTCATTTATCTCAACTATGAACCAGGACTCTGTGCCTTTTAATAAAGTTTAAATTGAACTGAATTTTAATACTGTAAATATAATTAAATATTTGACAAAACTGCTAAAAAAAATTAATCTTAGATAGCATTACTCTTTTGAGATTCAAATATTGCTCGAATCCCCATGTACCAAAAATCTCTAATACCTTTTAATCTAAGGCCTCTCCTGGAACCTTTAAATGGTGTCCAAAATCCACATAGCATTTACCCAAATACCCTGGAAAGGGCACAGAAAAGTCACTTGAATAATTACGTATGAGCAATAAACCTCTTCACACTTTTACGTCTAAAGCTAATTTCTTCAAACATCTGCAAAATTCAAAGTTCTTTTGAACACACCTTTATATTTACAGTAATTTAAATTACCTTTTCCGAGCAATTAGTTCTCTCTCTCTCTTTATTATTTTATGGCCCATAAACCTAAGTTCATAATCGAAGTGTCAAAATGTACTTCCAGCTAATAAGAACCTGCCTGTAATATAAACTTTTAACACTGTGACGTTGATAGTCTCCATGTTTGCCAGATGGGGGCAGCAGACAGGCATGAGTCCTGATCTGGCATGCTCAGGCACACGAGTCCCTTGCTTGGCCAAGCTTCATGAGAGATCTAATAACCAAAACCTCTGTGTGAAATGAGCCCGCTTTGGGAGGGAACATGTGTGGAAAATAATTACAAAAAGAATGTAGCTATTTTAATTCAATGTGTATCAACATGACGACATTAAATTTGAGCATGTGAAATAAATTAGGCCTGATTTGAGTCATAATGGATGGGTTTGTTTCACCCCTGGGGATCAAATGGATGGATATGTTTGTAGCTCCCACAAGAGGAGAGGAAGTGTGGGAGAGTTGTGGAAAACACTCCACGGGAAAAAAGAAAAAGAGAAAAAAAATAAGAAAAACCAGAAGAATCTGTGACCAGTCCTTTTCTTTAGAGAACGCTACAACCAGCTGCTTTCTTTCTCTAAGTGCTCACTGGGGATGGTGGCTTTTCTCACCAGTGTTTTTTCAACTGATGTAATTAGCTCATCCGCGTACTAGATTAACCTTGTAGGAGTTTGTTTTGCTTTAAGAGAACAAAACACTAAGACAAAATTGTTTTTAGCTTTATTTAACTACATTCATGTTGAACTATGACCCTTTGTAAATTCAGAAGAGCCAAACAGTGATTCCTAAATGCAGCTGCACAACTACCGTGGGACTCAAGAGTGAAAGTACTACAATGATCATAACACTGACAATATCAGTCAGCTTTACTCTTGATGTTCATTTTATTTCCATTGGCCAAATCACTCTTTAAGAGTGGCAAATTACATTGCCTGGCAAAATAGATATTTTATGTAAATGTTCTTTAGAATTTGTTTAGTTTTTGTTACAGTCACAAGCATCAATGCATTTTATTTGGCATTTGTGTAATAGACCAAAACAAAGTGATGCAATATTGTGACACAGTTGGTTTTCTAATTTGGCCATCTTTGGTAGCCATCTTTCAAGTTTTCTATGGTCTCTGCTGGCTTTGTACTTTGCCTGTCTTTTGGTTTTGAAGCACGTGTAAAGATAGATTTCTAAGCTCTGCACAGTTTCCTAATTTACATTTAGATCTGGACATTGCTTGGGCCATGCTAACAAAATGAAAATGCTTTGTGTATGTGAGTGTATATGAACCTGTGCCCCAGTCTGAAGTCTGCAAGGTCTTATTTATTTTTCAAGGTTTCCCTGTAATTACCTCAGGCCATCAGCTTAAAAACAGCTGTTCTGAACCTACAAAGAAAAGCATCACCACAATATGATACTGCCACCGCCATAGCTAGCTGGCAGTGTGTTTAGGATGGTTCGCTATCTTAGTTTTTTACAACACAACATTTTCCATTTGTTGTCATCAAACTGTTTAATTTTGGTCTCCTCTAAGTAGAGCACATGTTAATGTTGTTCTGCAGATGGCTTATAGGAAACTGTGAACAGGATTGCTTATTGCTTTCTTTCAGAAATAACTTTTTTTTTTAAATTGTTGTATAATCTAACTATGCCCCTGCTTTACAGATTCTTACATCACCTCCAAGCTTTACGGTGTGTCTTTATAATGTTTTCTCATGAACCTGATCACGTTCAGAGAACAGCTGTGTTAACATTTACATTTAATAACATGTTAGTGAACTGGATTTAGAAATGAGGTCATTTCCGCATTTGATTTAGAAGAATAAAAAAGTACAAATCTTTTCTTTTTTTTTTCTCAACTCAACATTCATACACTACTTTGTGATAGTCTATCGCATAAAATCCCAATGCAGTACATTAACATTTGTGGCTGTACGATTGTCAATTGTAAGAAAGTTAAACGTTATAAATAATTTTGCGAGAAATATTGTGAAATAGAATGGACTTAGAATAACTTAGAACTTCTTCTCGGCACAGAAATCTCCAACAAATCACAATAAGTAACCGTGCAGCCTTGTCAGAATAACAGCAGGGCTTTTAAAACATCTCAAGGGAAGAAGAGCTCTTTGGAGAGCTGAAACAACGTGTCAATACGGACCAGCATGCAACATGTTCTGTGAGATCTCGATCTTTCTCTCTCCCTTTGTGTGTGTGTGTGTGTGTGTGTACTCGTGTGTGTGTGTGTGTGTGTGTGTGATGTTATCCAGAGGCAGAAACTAAGAGTATATGTAAATATAGTTACTTGGTGGAATATCAAACCTCATTCCAAGGACAAAAGACACATCTCGGTAAACAAGCATTCAACCACCAAAGCCTTGTACCTCATAAATATTAAATCAGGCACTTTGAATACTACCTCTTTGGTGTTAGGAGGTTCTACTCTGGATTCTTCCCATTTGCTGTGATTTATTCGCAGGTGCATGTGCCTCTTTGATGTGCTGAGTTGAGAGGTTTTGCACCTGTTAGAGGGAGACCAAAAATGCTTTGAAAACAAGAGGTGGATTTGCCAGACAGTCAAAATAACACCAACAGAAAGAAGATTTGTGTTGCCATGGCACATTGCATGTGTGCGCGCGCGCGTGTGTGTGCTAGTGTGTGTGCCTCTCTAAAAGGCTGCTGTGCTGTTTTGACATACTCTGTTGTATGCAGCAGAATTACTTGTGTCAAATATGACAGATTTAGGTTGTGCAATTTATCCACCTATTCAATAATGATAGGACTTGTAGCAGAATTGGACTGGCGATTTAGTGGTTATTCTTTATTCTTCTGCCAATTACAACTATTTTTTTTTATTTTTTTGCTGTCACGACTTACTGTCCTCGTCATGTTTGAATACTTTAGTTCGTCAAACAAAATTTACTGTGCAACAAATAACGCAATCTGTGTTAAGTGATTATGCCTTGGTCTAAAGAAATTCAACAAATTACCAAAAAGATCGCAAAGGCCCATCTCACATTTCCCCAAATATGTTCCTAAATGACTTTTAGGAAATTATTCTGTGGGCTGATTAGCATCTTGTTCCATCAGGCTTGAGACTGAAATAGCTTTATGGGAAAAGTCCAGCAGTGAAACATGGTTCTGGTTGGACAATGGTCTGGAGCAATCATTTATTCACAAGATCCTGAAGGAGAATGTCCAGTTATCAGTTCTTGATATACTAATACTTCTGTTACGCAGCAGGACAATCATTGAAAGCAAGTCAGCAAATCTTTCTCCAATTGGCTAAATAGACAAAATGAATGTTTTGTAGAGAAAGGGCAAATACTTATCCAAAGTGATGTATGCTTGATATAGTCTAACCCTACAAGCAAAAACTAAAATGTTTTTCATTACCCGCTGCCTCATTAACTACATTCCTAAAAAGCCTTAAGTGTCAAATGTAACGTGGTAAAAAGTCTTAGCCTGAATATTTGTGTCTTTTTTCAGGCATGTCTTGAACAACTAAATGATGAATGAGCATGTTCTTTGCCGGATTCTTTATTAACAGACATAGAAGAGCAACAATGAACGATTCTGTTGTTCAACAGTCGTATATATATATATATAAAATATATATAAAAATGTCTAACTTTACTCAAATAAACTATTCCACAATGGCAGCATTTATCCATTTGGAAAATCACAAATATGATCATGATACTTTATTTTTTGTCCAAAAAAAGTGGAAAAACGTATCAAAATTTTCTGACTCTGTTTATTGTAGTTGGCTTTAAAGAGTCAGACCTTCAAATAGCAAAGTCCAAAATGGTCCTTGAGTTGATTCCCATGGGTAGTTTAAACTCAAACCAGGAGACTCTCTTTAATCTCTTTCAATCACTCCAAATCCTCACAGTCTGCAGGGGGGTTTTTGGCCGTACGTCGGCTGGGGTCCCATAGCAGCTGAACAGTCCTTGTTCCATAGTGGTCAGAGACCCTCCAGAGTCTGAGGGAGGTGATAAAGGTGTCTGGCTATCTCGTTTCCATAGAGAACTAGATAACATCCTGAGAACATTCCCATCACTCGAGGAGTTTGTCCAATAGAGATAAGGCTTCCCCTGCCAAAACTTCACAAGGAGACTGTATGTGTGTATGTGTGCTGGGGCACGTGTGTGTGTGTGTGCGTGTGTGCGTGTGTGTGTGTGTGTGTGTGTGTGTGTGTGTTGCATAAACAGAGTACTTTGGTGTGTGTTGGCTGTAGCCTTGTCCGTGTTCCAGCTGTGAGGTCTGCCAGTCTGACTTTAAGGGGTACAGAACAAACCGTATTGGAAGCCCAGATCTACCCTGGCATTAAATCACATTCCTTCATGTATTTTTAAAGCCTTATATACAGATTGCATACAAATCTGAGTGTAGGTGGTGAGAACAATCACATTAGACCTCTGTACACACAGACCTTAAAGGCATCAGTCTGCTAAAGTATCCCACCAGGGAGATAACAAGATAATAGCTTATACAAGGATAGCCGAATTAATAATTCATTGTTTATATATGAAGGAAATTGATGTGAATTTACAACCACAGCCGTTGCAGCAATGGAGGAATACATTTTATGCTGATTGTGCAGTCAGTTTTATTCGTCTTAATGTAATTTCAGAAGAAAATAAGATGTTGTCACTGTGGGATCCTTCAACAAATCAACGTGATCAAATGATTAAAGAGGAAATAAAACAGAAATATGAAAAAGTAGGTGAAGAGGGTGTAAGAAATGTTAGACAATGTTCTAACAAAATTACAAGTGTTACCAAACTGCAACAAAACTAATTGTTGAACATTTTTTTAAGATAATACAGAAGATTTTAAAGAATGCAAGCATTCTACATCCATGTATTTCTGTTAAATTTGTAAATTAAGATAACATCAAAAAGTGCAGTCAGAAGGGGTTTTTTTCTGATCAAGATTCTTGATTTAACTAAAATGAAGGTTGCTGAATTACCCATGCTTTTTTGTTTGTGGCTTTCTTTCAAAAATGGATCTCTGCAGCTCCTCCAAAAGTTACCTCTTAAGTTGACCGTTTTCTGGTGGAGTGTCTAAAAACTGAACCTGGACATTGGACAGGGAAACTCCAGTGACCTTTCCAGCTCTCCTCGCTGTTCTTTTGCAAGGCACTCTTGGACGCCATAAACCAACTGGTATCTTATCATCTGTGCTTCCCCGTTTCATACTAACAGCGATTACATTCATATGTCTATTTATTTGTCAGATCAGTAAATGAAAAGTTTCTTTGAAAGAGTTGGACATTTTTCAAAAAGCCTTGAGAAACTCCATCAAAAGGATGCTGTCTTAGAAACACATCATGTCTCAAACGATAGATTCTGCTTCAAGTCAGTCATTTGTACATCATAAACTCTATGCTATGGTTTTATCAACAGCAATTGCATTCACAACAACACCATAAGATAATTGTAATCTCATTAGCTAACATGCACCTATGCGTTACAGTCAGGAGGATGACCTCACAGCCCTCTGAGCCTCATTACACTATTTTTTTCTCTCACCCAAGCAAGAGAAGGCCGCTAATTCAGGAAGGATGATTAGAAACATGTCAGAGAGTGAAGTGAATCACGTTTGACATGTTCCTCTAATTGGAACATGCACACGCAGCTGAACACGTTTAAATTATGTTTCTTGCTGAATGCTGTGGAGACTGCTGTTATTTTTGGGTATCTCCCGCTTTCGGCTCTAACGTAAAGCACATACTCTGCTTAAATAATGAGTCCGGGCAGCTGGCTGAACATAAGTATCTTCGGTAATCTATTTCCAGCTGTAGGAGGAAGCAGCAACAGCTAAAGATGCTTCAGCAAGAACAAAAATCTGTTTTCATACTTACCTTCCAATTTAATCGCTAACTTTCTATCGTATTCCATTGGAGGCATTTGTAGAAATATAAAGAAAAGAAAGTGCCACTCAAAGCTGACAAAAATGACACATACCTTTTTCTAAATGATTTTTTTTTTCTTTTGGTAGTTGTGTTTCTGAGGAGGAGGCTACTTTGTATGAGATGCTCTATAAAATGTCCAAAGTAAAACAGATTCTGCTGTTGCATAATACGTGGCCTTAATGGAGGAGGTACGTTCGGAACAATGGCACACAATCTAATGTCATTATCAAATGTAAATTACTCTCCCGCGAGCTGCTCAGCATTGTATCCTATATTCAGAAAGTTGTTCAATTCTCAATTTCACATCGTCTGCACTTTCAAGCCGAGGAGAATCATGAATTACCAGCTGGTAAATTAGCCGCACTCCTGTTTGCACTGATTCAAGAACGACAAGTTATGTGAGATGTTATTTTAAAACCGTACCGCATGCCATTAATGGAAGGGTTAAACAAGGTTTTGTTTTTGTTTTTTTTTGTTTTTAATGATTGCTCGATGAACAGATAACCCGTATAACATTAGCGAATGTTGACCATGAGCGTTTACTTTAATCAGAGCTGGTATGCAGCGGCTAGCTTAAAGAACAATCATGCAATGAGACATGATTCGAGGGACCGACTCAAGGCTGCGGTGAAATATTCATTCAAATGAAGTAAAGAGTGGGGCTGCATAAGAATAACCCGTCTTTAAAGATTAACATAACCCTTGGAGGTGTTATTGTATCCCCATAACCGAGTCAAGACTTCAGCAGGTGCAGAACAGCTCTCCCTCTCTATGAATTACTGCATTAGGGTCGCTCAAATTTCGTAGCACAATCATGAGCCTCCTGTTCAATCTCTGGAGTAGAAGAATTGCTTTGCATTTTAAAAAGGTCAAACACTCAGATCTCTGCCAAGAGGAACTGAAGGGAAAAATAATGTCTCTTTGGAGAAATATGCAGTCACACACTGCTGATCCTCTCAAAGACTCACTGTATATTGAGCAGATTAGAAGTGTGTGTTGACTGACATCTTCGATAACAAGTGTTTCTACAACAGCAGATCATTTTCCTAAACATCGATGTGGAGAGTGTTTTAATAATTACGCAACTGTGCGCTTTGAATTTACAGTGTGAGGCGTGCACTGTAAGCAGTGTGCTTTGTTTTTTCAGCTGGGCTTGTTGTTTTACTCAGCAATGTGTGACCTACAATTAACACAACTAGGATAAGCCGATAATTAGAGAACAAACCCCTCTGTCGGATGTAATCTGCGACTCTAAAGCGGATTTTAAACAACACTTCTGCTAAATTACAGGAAAACACGTAACGTCATTCAGTGGTGGCTTTTGCATTAACAGTGCCTTGAGCTAGTCCCTCCTTCTGCCACTCCACACCCCCACACACACACAAGCTAACACAAACCCACACCCAAGACCAAGTCCTATCTGCAAAAAAACTGTTATTATCTAACTTCCAGGCAGTGGTGGTTTCTGATATGGGCGACATGGCCAACCGCCCAGGGCAACATCTCGTGGGGGGGAGCCTGGAATGAGCGCTTCACACCGTCCACCCGCCCACTCTCACTACTGGAGGATCTGGATGTCAGTAGTGCCTAATGCAAAACACAATGCACCACATTACTCCTCTTGGCCCCCGCTGGAACCCTGGTTCACCCAGGGCACCAAACAGGCAAGGACCGCCTCTGCTTCCAGGTTTGATCACTCTATGTATCTAAAGCAGGTTGTTTCATCCCAGCTTGCCCTAATGCCTAGAAGGCATTAAATACTCCTTTCTGTGTTTTTCTCAAGCAGAAAAAGTTTGACATTAATATCGTGTTGTGTTTTAAATAATCTTTGTACAGTAGTGTAATCTAGATCCCCATGCAGGATCTGGAGGGCTGCTGCTGGGAAGTCAAAAATCAAACACGACATACAGTAAAATTTCACTGTCATCATCCAACTCTGATCTCTGGCTCTTTATTCTCCTCCTAAGCTGTCCTTCCTCTCTGTTACCAGTGTGAACATATGCTCGCGTTGGCGTGCCTTGTTGGCTGGTCCTGCTCTTTGGAGATTTTGGGCTTGTGCCCAGTATTACACTGTGTTTGGGACAAAATGGCTACAGGAAAGGAAGGATCTCAGCACAGGTCCAAGATCCACCAACCTCTCTAGACCACACACACAGAAAGCACTTTGTACAGAAGCTTCATTCACACCACAGAGAAAACATCAAAGAAATGAATATTATGAGTAATTTTACCCACTTTTAAGCAACAAAGCATATGTTTGAGTTAGATTTTACAGTTTTCAGAAGGTATGTGGTTATGCAATAAGGTAATGGGGTCTACAATGATGAGCAGCGCCAATATCTCGTTGCCACGTCATTATTTAACAAAAGGAGAAGATTTGTAAAAAATAAATAAATAAGTTCAATATATTTGACAAAGATGTTGAACTAAGCCACTGAGGTAGAACTGTCTAAAATGAAAGTTGCAGTGCTTCAGATAAATTAAATGCACAGCTTTTAGGAATCATTTGTCCCTCAGTGTCGCATGTTAAGATACATTTTCTCCATATGTGTAGAGTCAAGGCTACATGTACAGCAGGGGATTGTTAGTTATTCAAAGAGAAGAACATCTATTTTTACCTCTAACTCTCTTTTTGAAACCAGTTCAGTGTGACACAACACAACACTGATCAGATTTTCAATAAAGTTTCAAAGCTTTGTTTACTTTAGAACATTTCTACAAAATCTGTTGAAGACTCCAAAAGCAAGAAATCAGATTTTATGCATTTAAATTAATTCTGTTTGTGAAATCCCAGATTAACGAAGGATTGCCTTTTAAACTGTATGACTTGGGTTTTGGGCGTCCTTCGACAATCTGACAATGGTTTGCAGGAATTTCCCTCCATTCCTCCGGTCAGAACTTCTGTACCTGAGTCATGTTTGTACAGGCTGCCTTGCTAACACACACCAGGGTAGTTCTACACACAAATATCCCATATGGGACTGAGACCAGGGCTTTGCATTGGCCACTCAAGACCATGTCTGAAAAATCAAAGGTATTTGTCCCTTAATGCATTTGTAAACTGCAATCTACTTATAATGGTGCTGTAATGCCAATGTTTTACCAGCTTCAGCTTGCATCTTTTGCTTTTTTTTTCCCTTTCTAAGACTAATAGGAGCATTTGCAAACAAAGCACATTCATCACTGTCACAGGAAATCCATCTTCATACTAAATTGCAGCATAACAGGACATTCCCATGCGATTTATTGTTGTGTATGTTTGTGTGAACAGATGAATGTTGTACCTTCAGGATTCTGGAGGTCTCATCTTTCTTTTACTGATTAATGTTGATTTCTCCATGATGCCACACAAGGAGGCAGTGTTTGAGGTGTTGACTTAAAATATATCCTGAAATATGCCTCCATTTAACTGAAATATGCTGTATTATCCTATAAGAAGTTTCTAAAGCTTGCCATCATCATCTGGGCTTCCTTAGTTTGGTTAGAGTAATGGCAACTCTGACTGAGCAAAATAATAAAGAAACGATCCCGCTCCCATTGAATATTCGCTTATTCAACTTTTTGCATGGTTCAAGTGGTGTTTTAATAATTAATTTCTTATTTATTTTGTTTCCAATTAGTAAACAAATTTAAAAAGATTGAAAGGAGAGAGAGAGAGACAGTTGGGGCAATCTAGTTGGAGGGTTGTCAAGAAATTCACTTTATCACACATTTCATCGCCTCTGTCAGTTTGCCCCAGGGCAGCTGTAGCTACAATCCAGTAGCTTGCCACCATCCAGAATGTGAGTGTTTGTGTGTGTATGTGAATGGGTCAATGACTGACTGTAGTGTGAAGCGCTTTGGGGTCTTCTGGACTTGATAAAAAAAAAAGCTATACAAATACAAAGCCATTTACCATGTAGCATGTATGCATTGAGGTTTGAATTTCAGTAAGAACTCAAATGTATTAGGAACCCTGCGTCTAGGTAAAGAGGAAAAAAAAAGATATATGAGAAATGTTGCATTGCTATTTGTGTCACAGTGTAGGGCTTGTACTACTGTGAAAATTAATAAGTCAATAACAGTTTTGTTGTTGCGAGGAAAAGGCTGCAGAAGAGTAGCAGGTATGGAGTAGGATTTAATCATTGACTGAAAAGCAGCTACAGTTTCTTGATGATGGATGTTTGATCTTTATTATGCTCTCAGAATAAATAACTAGACATTATGGCACTACCACAGTAAAAGAAACAACAAAAAGACAAGAAAAATACATCATAGCAAGTGTTATTTATAATAAAAACCCAATAAAGCACAAAGTTTTTACATTGTAACTGTGGGAGCTCATTTCCTGCAGTTTATCTGAAGATGAGATGAAACTTTAACAGTGTAACCTTCAGGGAACCTGGGGGGATTCCTTTGAACGTGAGATCATGGATTATATTCCCTGAAGGTTGTCTGAAGGCTGTACCATACTAGTTCTTAAAACTTTTGTAACACATAACACTTGAGTCAAATTCCAAGGCATTGAAATATCAACACATTAACAGACAACAACAACAATAATAATAATAATAATAATAATAATAATAATAATAATAATAAAAACCGACTTGGACTGTTTTCAGTTTCATAACATTTCATTTTCAGTTCCAGCTTCAACAAATAACCAGAAGGATTCCCTGAAGTTAGAACTTTAAGAAAGTCAGAGGTCTCATAATAACTTTAACCTGAACATGTCTCTCCAATGCTTAAGGTGAAGAAAGAGCTGCTGAAATAAACTGAAACTAGCTCATTTTGTTTAGATTTCAAAATGGAGCATCATCCTGCTTAAAGTAACCATCAGGAGATAGATACACCAAGGTCACTAAGAGATTTCCATGGTCAGTTACACTGTAGCGCTTATGCTACGCTCACAGGGGCCCAAATTGCTTCAAGGCAATGTTTAATATGATTACACTACCAACAACAACAGGATGAACTGTTATACAAGACAGGATAAATCCAGGATTTTATACTGTTTATGTCTAAAATCCTGACCTTATCCAGGCTCACTGGACCAGGTGACCTTTTCCCCAATTTGCCCGGGTGCTGTTTATGCAAGAACCACCAGTGGACAACAACAACCACATAAAGTTCAAAGAATCAAAGGCAAGGAATGGGCTGACCTATGGAGGGGCAAAACAGCAATCGTTACACTAAACTGACTCTTGCCTAATGATATTAGAAAATGAAATCTGGAAAATGTAGGCTACTCTTCCTATCAACAGCAAGCAGGGAACTCCTCATTGACCGCAAATGCAGCAAAGCAATAGAACACCTGCTCAGGGCACAACTAATGGAGAAGTCTTCTTTTATTTTTATTTTTTTTTTAGTTTGTGGTCATGGGCCCCCACTTTTAAATGCCACTCTGTGCAAATGGCACCACAATATCACAAACCACTAGTGCATAAATACATTAAGTTGTGTTAACAAGTGATCAAACCTTACTCACTCTGTTTTAAACTTTTCCCCATGTTCTAATTTACTGACATGCACCTGTATGTAACAGTGAGTGTGGCATTCATTTATGTTAATTTACTAAAAAAAAAAAAATCAGGTGAGTACAAGATTTTCTGTATTAAATCAATATTAAATTTAATATTTCTATTGGACCACTTTTTTTTTTTAAATCCGACTGGCCAATTTAACTTGTACAATCGCGTAAAATAAGCTGATATCACAATGACAAATCCCCCTTTCTAGAAATTTCCCACTGTCCGATCTACATCAAGTGGAGGAACACTCTCTTATCTGTGCTGCCTGAGTGTGTGTGTGTGTGTGCGTGTGTGTGTGTGTGTGTACGAGGGAGAAGTGGGCAAAGGCTCCGCCTCACTCCAAGAGCGAGAGGGGGGGAAAAAAAGGGAAAAGCAAACTGATACACACCTCTCAATTCTGGCAGCAGGAAAAGAATAGGAGTGTTTATGAAGCTTATAAGTAAACAGCAGGATAACCAGGCGCACCGAGAGCCCAGGCTGCTTGCCCTGGTTAAGAAAAAACCCGACAGCGGGCACCGATTCGCAGCGCCGGAGATTGTCCCGTTGCGTGCAGGATTTAAGTTTTTTTCGTGCCATCTAAAGGTGGATCATTATCTTAATCCGAGATAACAAGCGAATTTGAAATGCGTAGCCTGCGATGCTATTTTTGGGAAGCCCTAAAAGCCGACGCTTGAACTCTCGCTAAACATCCAGTCGAGGTAGGCTACCGGATTATTGCGAAGAAAGAAGGAAGGAAGGAAAGAAAGGAGGAAAAAATGGGTGGTGTGAAATATTTCCGTGTGTGCTCCGGCGGGGGTGTTCAGTTGAGAAAGCTTGTGTCCTCGCATCGCTGTCCATGTGTCCCTGCGCCATCAGCAAAGGAGGGACGAGGGAGGGTGGGAGTAGACATTAGGCGATACAAGCACTTCATAGTGAGCTGGAAACAGGCTGTATCGAGATACAAATTAGTGGAACGTGTATAAGAACATATATAGTTAGACAAATCCAGTTAAGATATAATTTAATGGATACTTTTAAATCATTTGAAGCAGTGTTGATTTGGTATGGCTTTCTACTGTGAAAGTTTAAAAGTTTGGTGTATTTTCAAATCCACTTTGGACTTGTCTTGTTTTGACAGGCAGAGTGGGTACTGCTTCTCAAAAGGCCACTCTCACTCTTTTATTTACTCTCTTTTTTCTTTCTTTCTTTCTTTTTTTTTACTGCAGTTGGAGGCTGTAGTGGAAGAAAGCTTTAAGTGGAGGAGGAAGGGGCTGTGGGGGGGGCAGCTCCATTGTCTGACCAGTGAAGGGGTGGGGATAGAAGCTGTATGCAGATGTGCTGCTGGCAACGGACATCTGCTCTACCCCCCTGGGCATTGTCACAACAGGCAGGGGAACTTTAGTGTGCAGAGAAAAGGCCCTTTGTGCTAATGATGTGCAGGCCTTGGCCTGCAGTCCCCTCTGGATTGCAGTGTTTGCATTTCAGATGCTACATTATTAAAACATTTAATCACCTCAAGAGGTTTGCTTTGAATTGTAGATTGGGGATTATATGTCAATGTTTTCCTAAATCAAAAAAAAAAAGGAAAGATGCAACAGATGTGTATATATATATATTTGGTTTGTTTCTCTCAATCTGCAGCACCCACAGCTCTGCTGGGGGGCGGGCGAGTGGGAGGGGTAGTTGAACTTTCCCATTTTGTGTTCATGGCCCACATGTGTTTAAATATGAGAGCTGGTCTCTAAAGAAAAAAAAAAAAAGCACCTCGAGCAGCATAGCAGCATATGTGTCAGCTTCTTTTTGGCCCCTTTTGTTTATGTCTGAAAGGGCTTAAAAAAAAAAAAAAAAAGCAGAATCAGTTCTTTAATATTTATGATAGCTCTTGCTTTGTGCGAGATGTCTCGGTGGTGTATGTGCTCGTGTTGGTATTGGAAACCAGGAACCTCATTTGCCTCAACAGATATTCCCTGGTGACTGGTAGATTCAGTGTACTGTGATTATGAACATGATTTGTGCTTGTAGGGATGAGCGTTGTACATGGCTGATCTGCTGCTCGGCATGCTTGTTTAGCCACGTATCTTCGCTGTGTTACACCGCGCTGAATGAGTGCGGGGCGAGCCGGACAGCTGCTCAACCAAAGCGGGAGAGAGGTTCATGGGTTTCACTCGGGATTTCTCTTGAATTGTTGTCATGTGGATAAAATGAACGTCAAAGCTTTAGCATCAAGGAGAGAGAGAGAGAGAGAGAGAGAAAAAACAACAACAAAACTCTCGGTTGTGAGTTTGCTGCCTGTTTTGAAGTCATAGAAGCAATTACAATTGGTTAATCATATTCTAACAGCCTAATACTCCATTTAACACAGTAATTTGGATGCTGCTGAAATAGCTCTTGTGAGCTCTTCTGAGAATTCCCATAATGGCAGCGGCCTCTAAAAGTTCCCATAGGTTGGTTTGAGAGGATTTTGCTGTCATGTGATGTGATTGTGCTATGCATTGTGGAGCCGAGGTAATGGGTGTGAAATTACACTGTGCAATCTGTAGAAGGCAGAAAAAAAATGTTTAACATCCCTCAGAAGCTAAGAAGTGAGGATTTGGGAGTTGAAATAAGACTTTTGATTTTGTGCTTTTCCCTGCATATTTCTTTTTGAGTACTTCTTGTTGTCTTTTTTTGACTTTTATCAGAAACTTTGCTAATTGTTCAGTTGTTGAAGTATTTATATCAATACCGTTATTTATTAAAAAGGAAAAGAACTCTAAATGTGATTAGCCTCATTATTGATACATCAATCAGACTTTGCTGGTTGATATCAATTTTCATGACAGTCATGTAAAAATTCCACGTTTTTCCACCCTTGCATATCCAAAGTTTTACATTTTCTTAGATTTTTAAGTTCCCCATGAATTCATGGCAGATATTCTCCATCAGCGAAGCTCATGGATGGATTGACAAATAATTGATGCACATGCATTTCAAGATATTGTAAGATTTCTGTATAACACTTCAGATTTCTTTGCTAGAGAGAATATTACCAAGATCAACAACACGCAAAGGAATTACAAAGTTTTCCCCGTTTATCCATCAAGACATGTTTCACAAACAGATTTTCAAAAAAAAGTGCATCAAAGTACATGCTCTTTCGGGGTTCTACAATATATTGCAAATTTATTGTTATTTCAATAACACTCCACAGCCTTATAGCTTTGACACTTGAAACAAGCAGAAATTAGTTCTATGATGTGGCATGCTTTGCAGACCTAAGGCTCTGTGCCTCAAAGTTGTTACAGGGAAGAGCTAAAGCTCCACAAACCATTAAGCAGCTGCTAATAGCTTAGCCTGAGAGAACATACTTAAAAAAAAAAAAAAAAAGTTCCTCTGTGTTTGGTGTAATTGGCGTCCAGTCGTAGTACACCTGTTTTTGGCTTGTTGCAACTTGTCCTGTTGTGTCTTTGATGCATCCGAGTATCTGTGTTTGTGGTTGTCAAGGACAGTTTTGAGAGTGGATGTGTGCCGCCGCAGACAGCCGCAGCAGCAGCAGCAGCAGGTGTCTGATTCTCCTCACCGATAAGAGCTGTTTGCCCTTCGCTCTTTGAAGAAAACTGGTCGCTCAGATTCTCAGTCTGTGTGTGTGTGTGTGTGTGTCTGTGTGTGTGGGCACGTTCGCGTGCTGTGGCTGATATGATATATACTGTGGCAAGAAATGAATAACTCCTCAGTTGCTTGCTCTTAAGTGCAGCCAAGTAATTTTTCATACTCTGGAGGCTGTTTCTCACCGTGTAGCTTTGTCTTACCACATTACAATCCCATACAAGCTTGTTTGTGTTGTTGCCAATTCTGAATTATGCATTTAACTCACAGCTGAGCTGCTGCAGCAGCAGGAAAACAAACACGTCGTATTGCTCTGCTGTTTTTTGAAAGGTTTTTAATTGAGGCAATCAAAGACGATTTGAGTTTTATCCACTTATTGGTGCCAAAAGTTATACGCGGCACCCTCGACATTTTGTGGTATGGAATAAGTAAAACGCCTTAAAGGGAATTGTTGTTCCATGGCAGTGAAACAATCTCTTTCCAAAATCCAACCTTCAATTTTAGAACAAAATTTAAATGTAGTAATTTAAATTAATCCCATGCAAGGATTTTATTTTATTATTATTATTTTCAAAATAACATATAACATCTCAAATGATTCCTACGCAATAGAAATATCACTATTTCTTTTAAATGTTTTTTTTTGGGGGGGGGGTTGATCAGGATGTCTTATAGTGACTAAGTAGTAATTTCTGAGTTTTTGTTTTCCTGTTGTGCAAGTGAGAGATTTGTTTATCTTAGCTCCACTGCAAAATGGGAAAGACAAGCAAACATCATTTGAGGAAGGCAGATGGATATTGATCAGGAAATGGCTAGACACATAGTTGCTCAATGCTTAAAACGTTTAAAATACTAAAAAAACAAGTTTAAAACTTAAATTTATTTACCCAACACACTCAGTAAGAAGTTTACTGCAGCAAGGAGTTAGATCATGGGATAATATTGACACTCCTCTTTTAGAGAAAACAAAACAAAAAAATACTGTCTCTATAGCAACCATGACATGCTGTTTACATGCCAAGCAAGCTTTTGAGAGGCATGCAAAGAAAACGTCTTTCTGTTCGACCATTTCTAATGTAGACACGCTGTCTCACTTGCAAAGCCAGTGTGAGTCTTCTTAGTGACTTTTATTTAAGGAGTCTTTGAAATGCCTGAACAATTTAAAGTCAAATCTGATACCCCCAGTCAGAAAATTGAAAAATAAATAAAATCTGGGTCTTGTAGCAGGCTAACGATTGGAAACATAAAGCCAAATCAAGAGTGAAATCGTTCCCAAGACACAACATCAACCTGTAATTACCATCTCAGGCACCAAGCCAGTTAGAGAACTTCTTTTCAACTTTGTGAAATTATGAACAGCGTCAAGTGCATTGCCGTGCAGCATGAACAGTCTTATAGACAAAGGCAGTCCGAAGTAATAACAGCTGAGATGCCGAGAATAATGGCAGCAGCAATTCTGTTTAAAAAAAACACAATTATTTCAGCGTTTTTCCTCCCAAAAGTACTTTGAATGCATAATACGATATATTTGAAATATTGTCTCATCTTTCTGTATCCTGATTTTGACCCGTAGACACAGAGAGAGAGAGAGATGTGCACAGGGTAGAGAACACAGCGTGTTCACTCTGCATTACCGGAGCATAAATGAGAATTTCCCTAAATTATATTCTCATTATTGAAAAAAAAAAAAAAACCTCATGGCACCAGTGGAGTAACAGCATAGTGTTCTCTGTATTTATGATCATGGGAGTTTGCTCCCTCTGTCTGATGTGAAGCGTCACACTGTGCGCTGATTGTTCTGTTTTCCTAATGACTATCTATTTCCCTCCACAGAACTTCTAATCACTCTCATGTGCGTTCATGGAGCCTTCCAGACACGCGTGTTGTGAGCTTGGGAAAGCCAAGGCTAGAAAGATGTGCCGCAGTTTGGAGATCGAGTGTTTGCTGACAGACAAAGATAAGAGCAGATACAAAAAGTAGTTTTCGAATAATTACGATGACTTGTAGAAATAAAACAGTCATTTGAATAGAACCTGTTGGCAACTTCACGCAGGGTTAAAAAATAAGTGTAAGTGACGCATATTGTTCCGGTGTAAAAATCAAAACCTGATTAAAAAGTGATTGAGATTTGTCAGGCTGGAAATTGTTGCAGACTACATTCCAAAGCATTGTGACCCCCAGTGAACCATAGTTGGAACCACTTGAACATGGAATAGTGGGAAACCTTCCCATGAGTGTTAGACCGAGCGAAATTACTTCAAGAGCAGATTTATGACTCATCCAGAAGGTCATAAAAAAATCCCAGATCAACATCTAAAGCACCGCAGGACTCTCTTATCTCGGTTAAGGTCAGTGTTCATAATTCACCTACGAGAAAGCGATTCAGCAAAAACTGCGTAGTCAGACCACTGCTGACCAAACAGAACACAAAGACATATTTCACATTTCCCTAAAACATCTTGATGTACAAGACTTTTGGAGTGATGAAACAAATGTGCATTTTAGAGGAAGGGGTTCCAGTCACATTAAGCATAGAAACAGAAAAACACTAGTACTGTAATGATCTGGGGCTGCTTTGCTGCTTCAGGAGCAGAACAGTAATTCATGAAACCTTGAGTTTTGCTCTTTTCCTGCATATCCTGAAGGAAAATGTGTGGCCATGAGATCCTGACCTAAAGTTTAAGTACAGTTGGGTTATGCATCAGAACTCAACACCAGCAGGTCATTCTCTGAAAGGCTCAAATGAAACTAAACTAAGTTTTTAAGGTGGCCTAGTTAAAGTCCACACGTATAATGTAATTGTGATGATGCAACACAACGTTAGTGGGCTATACAACCCTCCAGTTTGGCTCAAATTAAAACAATTAAAGCAATTCTGCAAAGAAGAGCAGTCCAAAATACCTCAAAATATATAAAAGAAACAACCTGTCAAAGCAAACGTGTAACGGCAGGATTTTTACTACACAGTAAGTGAAGCAGTTATTTCAGAGCTGCAAAATAACGCTGGTTATCTTTGGGGGGAAAAAAATGCAAAAAGTCTGTAAGGTGGAGTGATACATATTTCCAGTGTAGTATCATCATCATCTTTATCTCTTCCAGTTTACCTCCTTTTCTTTACTCCCCCGTAACCAGAGATTTACACAACCGTCTTTTAACTCCGAAATCGCACCACCATAAATAAGTCAAGAAAGGGAATGATAAATGTTCTCCATCTAGTAGCGCACGTGTGCCTGTGCTTGTGACTGTCATTTTTGCAGAAACTAGCAGAGACAAAGCACCATCTGCACCCAGCAGGCTGCTCTAGCTGCTCGCTCCACTCGCTGGAGCAGAGGCAAAAGCATTGTTATGAAACTGACTCTGCTGCTGCTGCTGCTGCTACACGGTTTGTTAATGCTGACAGCTAATAATGTCCTCCTGGATGACTGTGCTTTCCTGTGGCCAAAGTGAGGAGACAGATACAAATGAAGAGAGGCAGGCAGGGAAGGAGCGAGGAAGACTGTAACAGCGGGGTTTGCTATCCTTCTCTCTTTCCACCCCCCCGACCTGCCGATGTTCTCTTAAGACGATATGTGCAGACGCACGGGGCTGAACGTGAGCGCGTTTGTCTTCCAACACTTTTGCCTCCTTTTTACTCGCTCTCTCTGCACACTGGAGGGAGGTGGCATGGAGCGAGGAAAGGCTCCTTTGTGTCTCAGCAGACTCTCTCTGTTCCAGTCCAGCTGACATAGACTTGTGTCAGGAGAATCCATCCTGCTGATGTTGGGGGAAGCTGCGAACTGAAAGAGATGTCTAAAATGCTGAAGTTGGCCCGGGCTGGGGAGAGGAGACGGCTGTTTGTTTGCCATTCTGCTGAGCTCCAAATTCGCGGGGAAAACTTTTCTGCTTGAACTTGCTGACGGAGATAAAGGGGAGGGGGGGAAGAAAAAAAAAAAGAAAGAGAGATGGAGATAGGGGGATTTGGGAGTCACTCATGGGCACACAATGCTTTGGCCATCACAGTTCTGTCACATTGACATTTAGACATGGTGAGAGTGGAGAAGAGTTAAAAGCATGTTGTTTTTTGTTGTTTTGTTTTTTTTTCTCTTGTGTTCTCCTACCGCAAAACTGTTTTGCCACTGGTTACAATTTACAGAGACAGCAGTCAGTGAACCTTCCAACAGCATGAATATGCATAATAGGTCTGCTTTTCTTCTCTGCCCTCTGAGCTGTGTTCCTTTTTTCTGTCCAGAGACCTGTCGTGTTGTGTTTGATTGGCCCTGACATTTGAAAAGGTCCTTGAATTAAAAAAAAAAAAAAGAGGGAGAGAGAGAGAGTTGTTTATGACAACTGAAGAACTCTGCTTGCAGCCGAGTAAAAATGGCATTTTGAAAGGAGCACAGCTCTTGCATATTTAAAAGCTAATGACTCTGTGAGTGTGCTGGCTAATAGGATGTTTCAATCTGGTGTGGTGGAGTATGCACACTTTTAGTATGCATGCGCACTGTCTGAGTGCTACCTCTAATGGCGGAGGAAGATGCATGAACTCATTCTAACTTATTTTGTGGAGTTGAAGGTTTTCTTTTCCTACACTCCACCAGGGGAGTAGATTATCTGAAACAAAACGATTAAACCTTTAAGAAAAAAAAAAAATTAGAAAATGTATTCCATTCTTGAAAATCCAGCATCTGGGGGTCTATTATCACTATGGATATGATGTGCATAAAGTGCAACAGATTGTCTCCAAGTGTCAGAAAAAAACAGCGTTTTGAGCCATGGCACTCCGACTTGAGGCCTTAACACATCACTTGTCACACTTACTGGCACCAGTGTTAAAGATGTGAAAAAGGCTGTAAATACGTAAATAAGTAGCTGTATCATCTATTATGATGATAATAATAATAATTGTTAGAATAATCTTTATCTGGATACCAATCAGACCCTTCATGTAATTGCTGGTTGATATTCTATCACCAGTAATAAAACATTCTAGATCTCTAACTTCTTTTAATAACTTTTCCACCAGTTGCTGCTCTTTACTTTTCAAGGTGCAGTGTACAGATTTAAACGAGTGGATCTCTAACTTTTAAACACCGCGCTTCACATAAATGGTGTTCAAGGACTTCATTTGGTGCCATAAGTGCAATTATGTCGATGTGAGCCATTGGCTTGGTAATTTTGTTGGCTTATCCTTCCAGACCAGCTGAAAAACAGCTCACGTATCACACGTTTATGCGTCCAACAGCACTTTTTGCTTGCATAATTACTGGCATGAGTCCAAACAACAGGACGACCTGGCAAATGTCCACGGAATCACTCGAAATCTAAACCCTGGTGTTAAAAAAAAGCAAGTGTCTGCACTCCGTTTTAAACGAGCAATGGATATGAGTGCGGCTGTAAACCACGTCGCTCCATCAGCACAACACAAACGGAAGCTTGCATAATGTCACAAATATGAGTTACCTGCTTGGAGCTGAACTGGGAATGCTTTGTTCCTGGTTCCCATTGCTCATCTGTTTTGAAAATGAGCTTATTATCCACTCCATTCTTTGCAGTAATGGGAGTGTTGACAGAATAACTGTCTGTGCTGTGTGATTGAGTTTTATCACCTAAGCTATCTCCATTATGAATATTACCAGTCTTTGGTGAGCCTGAGGGTAACTCTTTGATTCTCCGCAGCTGAGAAGCTCTGCAGGAGGTTTCCTCTTTCTTCGTTAGCTTGTTCACATAGTGTTGTGCTTGATTTTCACCTGAGATGCGAGATGAAAAAAAAAGAAAAAAAAAAAGGGGGGGATTTAATGGGGTTTAATGTTTTAAAGAGTCCAGAGGAAGCCACACACAGTCAGCTCCTCCTCAGTCCTCTGAGATTTATCCCTTCAGGACTCGGTGAGAGGCTTGATATAGGTGTTACTGGTGTTTTCAAGCATATACTGTTTCAAGGCACTGCGCTTTAAAGTTTCAACAGCTTTTTACTCCGTAAGCCGCAGCAACATACGTTTGAGCTTACGGAAGACATTTAGTCAAGTTCGTTAAAAAAACAAAAAAAAACAAAACAAAACAAAAAAAACATCTTTTTGACAAGTCAGCATTGCCTCTGTGATTAAGTTTGTGTAATTAGAGGACAGGCGAGCTCACTCATCCGTCAGGGATTGTGCTTTATGCTTGAGGGCAGCCTTTATTTCAAATTCAAAAATACTTTACTGACACCAAAGGTAAAGTAAATACCAAGAATCTCTTCATTTTTTCTGACAGACAGAGTAAGTTGTCGCTCAGCTTTGTGTTTGCCTCGTTGAAATTAGTTTCAGTTTTATTTAATTGTCATTTGTAAAATTTTGTTGCTACTCCCCGTTTTAGCGATGATTTTTTTATTTTATTTTATTTATTTTTTTTTTTTAGAAAGGACACTATTGCATGTACACTCATTGGTCTCGTTAACATGCTATGTAGCTCAGGTGTCAATCTGGTGTTCAGCAACTTTTAAAGTAATTAGCTGACTAGTAAGACTCTGCGGAACTTAATTACATGCAGACGAGGTATTGAACCCATTTGGTCCAGGTGTGCTGGACCAGTGGTCCATCTAAAAAGTTGCAGGAGTTTGGAGTTTGAGGCCCCAGCTCCACAGGATTAAAGTTTAGTCACTGCGGAGGTCATATGAGGTCATATCTTCTCTTTCTCTTTCCTTTCTCAGTAAACCAGTGAGATAGTTGTGCAGTAGACTTCTAGTAGACTAGCTTTTTCAGAAGTACTTAGACTAGCCCGTCTGCTGCAATAACACCATTCTGATACTGAGTTTGTTCTTTAACAAGCATTCTTTATTATTTCTATTCTATTTAATTGGCAGAATTACTATTTTTGTCATCATGTAATTGAACAGGTGCACTTAATAACGTACTCTGTCAGTATATTTTAAGTCTGACCACATGTCATAATTCATTTTTATGTTTTTACATTTTAACCGTATTTTTCCTATTTTCCTTTGACTACACCGTTTCTCCTGATCTGTTTCTCCTTTTTTTTAATTTTTTATCTTGAACATTTCCTTCATTACGCTTTTGTGTGCTAGCTTAAAAGTGAGTTGTGCTGACCGTCTCTGTTTGCCGTTTTGCGAGTGATTAAATTCAACTTGGCGTTGTCGAAAGCATACCGGTGCATGAAACCCATCAGGTGTACAGACTCATAAAGCATTATGCAAAAAACACACGTGTCTGCACAGAGGCAGAGATGGCAGAGACGACAGACGCGCGCACGGTGTGATAAATGAGCTTATTATAAGCAAGCTATTAATTCAACAAGGAGGCTGAAAACACAGCAACACAACTCCTCAGAGGTTAAAGTGAAAAGAGACTAAATGTTCAGTCCGTGAAAGCAAATAAATGTCCGACATAAAATGCTCTTCACTGTTTAGTGGTCATTGCTGAAGCGATGAAAGACTCCCCGCTCCTCCCTGGGGTCAGGTTGCAGCCAGAAACCCACCTTGGCCCCGGTTCCCTGCCAACATGTCTGTGTTTTTTTGGTGTTTGTCTGTAGACGCGTGTGTGTGCGTGCGTGCGTGTGTGTATGTGTGGGCAGCAGCGTTCAGCGGTGTTCTCACAGCCCAGCTGAGACTGACAGATGGAATCATTTCACACACAGACAGAGAGGCAGGATACAGGAAACTGGGGTGTGTTTAATAGTCCTGGTGCTGCTGTGGTTGGTATTAATCTAGGTCAGCGGTGTTCAGCTCATGGCAAGTTGGCCTCTGGGGCAAGCTTGGCCTTTCCTTGACCCCATTTATTCTTCATTTAGTCTTACAGTCTACATGTAGTTTGATGGAATAAAGCGTCTGACAAGCCATTTTTATGCAGTGTCGGACATACAGTATTTCTACATTACTACATCAGTTTTCCTCGGCCTCTACTCCTTTACACAGACATCCTCTTAAGGGCAGAAATGCGTATCAGAATCCTTTAAGGTGAAGCGTTAAAAAGTTTCTTCATATAGTCAACTACGTGTTTAATTTAACTTCAATATCAGCTTTTCTTTGTTTCTATCATGTGATGAACTGGGCAAGAGAGAGATTCTTAACTGGAATTCAGGAGAAAACTCGCCTTTCCGTAAGAATATTTCCCCTCCCCCCCTCTAAATAAATAAAAAAAAAACTAAAAATGGAATCGCTCTCATCATGACTTCATCTCCACAGTTAATTTGGAGTTTAATTGCTTTTACAGTTGCTGCATATGCATCAGGTACTCCGTAGTAAATTAGCAGGGAAAGAGGGATCGTCAGGTTCACTAATTAAAACTTGTTCTGGCTAACCTCAACACAAAAATGTATCAGTGCACCTAATTAAGCTAAAACTATTATAAGGGGATCAAAAATTCACAAAGACACATGGATACAAGTAAAATGGGAAAAAGGCTACTTGTTATTATCTTCTTTAATTAAATCCGGTAAAGTGACTATTCCTTCATGCTAATTTTTTCTGCATGAAGAAAAATCTGGCTAAAGTAACAGTAAAAACATTGGCTATATATTGCAACTGATTTTTTTCTCTCTCTCTCTGAAGCCTCTTTACTCTGCAGCCTATTATCAACTGCATTTTTTGTGGACCATTTTCTGTGCATGTTTGCACTGTTTCCCATTTTATCTAAACACTTTTGCCGTACTTTAAAGACCTTGTAAACGGTGACCAGTGTGAAATATTTTCAGATAAAGGCACTACAAAGTTTAGAGACTCTAACGTCTTGCCATATAGGTACTTTCAAGAATTTCGAGTTTATTTTTTTCAGTGAAATTACACATCAATACACCAGATGTAAACTTATATTCTGTTGTTGAATATTCCCCGACACTTTGGTTTCCTTCCTTAGTCAAAAAAATAAAATAAAATAAATAATTTAGATAATTCTATTGGCTTGTGCTTAGCTGTGAGTGTAAACTTGAATCGGTCTTTGTTTCACATAATATGTCTTGTCTATCTCCAAATAAATTAACTGCAACATTATTTTTAATCTTAGTTGAGCAATGTATACATTTTTTTGCTCCCTGCACACATCTGCAAGGCGGTATGGTATTTCGTTGATTAATCTTAAAGAGAAGCTCATCCACGCGTCTTATTGTCTGGTTTGTACATTTACGAATAGCATTGTCTCTTTCCTTGATTGAATTGCAGGCCTGAGGTCCCTGCCTTCATGTTGTCTGTCAAGAGGAAAATAGAACGGACAGATTTATTACCACAATAAAGGCATCTTGGACAAAGCCTCTCACCTGTCAGCTTAAGTAGTCAACGTTCAGACATTCCTGCCTGCGTGTGTCTATATTTTTGTTTGTGCACATAGGCACGCAAAACATATTTAATTCAGTAGTTATGTGGGAAATAATTTCTTGTGACTGTGGAGATTTTTCACTACAGACTTTGTTTTAGTTCATTTGATGTGAGGAGCTGAAGGAGAGGAGAGGGGGGGGATGGTTGGGTGTGTGGGCGAGTGGATCCAAAACCCTGACTGAATGTGGCCATCATGCAGAGTAATATCACCATTATGCTATTGCTAGTGACTTAAACGAACAGGCATTAATAACACAATTGCGCAACAGCCAAAGTCAGCAGTTAGCACTGCTGCATTGTCGTTTAATATGGAGGAAAAAGGTGGAGAGAACGTGAGGAGGAAGGGGAGGGAGGAGAAAGTGGATCTTTATAAAGGCAACGTAAAGGAGAAATTGGGAATGAAAAGGACGCCGTGTGCCTGAGGCTAATGGCACATGCAAAATAAAGCAAAAGGAGGAAGCCTGGACGGATGGTGATGGTGTCAGCAAGAAGAGGTGTAATTGTTTGTGGCTGGTGTGTTTCGAAAGAGAAGAAGAAAGAGGAGGAGTTTGAAAGGTATAGATCAAGAGTCTGAATGACAGCTTTACGTCGACGCCACTCTCAACCTTTTCTGTTTCTTCTTTTCCTGCTGCCCGTCACTTAAACAGTTATAAATCATATATTTTGTAGAAACACGTATAGCGCTCGCTGTGCCATTGTTCCTCAAAATGTTGACTGAAGGGTATTTCTGTCACGGTTTGTTCTTGAGTTAAACGCAATAAATGTCAAGAAACACCCTCTCTTTTTTTCCTGGCCTTGGACATTCATGCTAGACGTCTGTTACTTATAATGTATGTGTGTGTGTGTGTGTGTGTGTGTGTGTGTGTGTATATATATATATATATATATATATAAGCTGTGGCTTTCAGTGTGTCCTGACGGGGACATCTTAAGAAGAAAAATGATAAATATCAATCACTAGAGAATAGATGTAGTTATGCTTTTATTCTAAATTGAAACCATCTTCCTTTTTTTTTCTGAAGGCTGTCACATTTCCCTTCTGCTGGTGTGAATAATTGACTATAAACTTGCTGCTAGATGTTTCTCGTGTGTGTAAAGGCGCTTTATTTTAAAGTTCTCATAGACTATTGAAGGGTAAGGGTCAACAACCTTTTTTTCTTTTGAGGAGCTCCTTTTTATAGTAAGGGTATATTTTACAACATTTATTCTCAATTGAGTTCTGGTTTGTAGCTCATTATAGTCATGTTTCTTTTCATGTTACAGTTCAAGAAATAGACCAAAAGTTATGAAGGAATTAAAGCAAAGACGAGACATTCTGCAACACTGTCGAAAAATTGCAAACGGTTGATGATTTTAAGGTGAGAAAACCAACCTGGGCATCAATTCAAAACACAAAGCAAAGTCAAAAGTAGTGATAGGAAATACAGAAGGCTGAATGTGAGTTAATAAGGCAATAGCTCTTTCATAACACACTTCAACGTAGTGTCAGGGAACCTTTTTGCCTTCTCTATGTGTTTTGGAAAAGGACCAAAGTCAGACCATATCTGCTATGGTCCTGACCCGCCAAGTCACAGGCCCACATCAGCTGATTTGTAAAAGGTTAAGCCGAGTTCGCAGGTCAAAGTAGTGTCGTGGTTAGAACGTACAGTATGGCTTGTGTGATCAGGCAGGAATTACAAGCATAAACAAAACTCTTTCGATCCAAAGAGTGAGAATCCAGGCAGAGACACGTACCGCTCTGCTACTGAGACCCTCATTAGGTATTTGTGAGTGATTGGAATCCACCTTACAGGTTCTTCTATGGTACAGTAAGTTTAAATGCATTAGTATTCCTGACAGCATGCTGTTGGCACAAAGTGAAGTGCAGCACACAGAATCTGTCCTTGTGTCTTATGAGTGAGTCGTTGGCTGAAATTTAATGAAAATAAATCATTGACTGTGGTGCAAAGACGGCAACGCTTGAAAAAAATATTTATCTGGAAATAAGATATCTAACGGCGATGTGATTACCCTGAGTAACATTTATTTTTTAAAGTGTTTTAGGAGTAGTTTTACTGCATAATACTTTTTATTGTCACTTTTAAAGTTTCTGGATTCTGCACTGAATGAAAAACAAATGTTTTAATCAAAAATGCACCAGACAAGAGATTTCCAGTTTGTGTTAATTTAAGACTTTTCTATCTGCAGAGCCGGGTCCTGCTTTGATATTGATCTTCTGTTTGTGACACTTCAAACCACAACACAGCCCAAGACATTTTCCATATTTGTACTGTTCATTAACAGTTGTGTGTTTATTGAAAGCAAAACTAACTGGAGAAATATGCTAAAGCTCATCCAAATCACACACGAGTGACTCATCGTCTGCAAGAGATTAATGGACATATTAAACTGCAGCCGTCTGTCACCTTCAGCATTCATTGCAAGCTTAATTGGGCTTTAACTTTGTTAATATGTAGAAAGTTGGGTGGCTCCACTCTGCTGGGTTGCAGACAGTCTGCCTTGTAAATGTGCCTGTGCCACAGGGCGTGAGCCACGCCATGTTTGATGCAAGGTCGTAACTTAATCTTAGACATAAGGTTATAAAATAATATATTTTCAGTGAGTTAATACCTAGATGGTTTTTTTTTTCATTTCAAGCCTATAAAAGTCTTGTCAGACAAGCGATTAGCTTTTATATGTATGATTTTAAGGAGGTAAAATTCAAAAGGGTCGGTGGGGAGGCCGAGTCCAGTTTTCTTACCCCAGTAACTTTATGCTCACAAACTTTATGCTCAGGCATCAGGGGTCTGGGTGCTGACTCTGATAAAACTGTCTCTCACAGCTGAAGCGTAAACTCACCCTTAAGCTTTGGGGATTTTGTTCCTTTTAACGCAGGAATGTCAAACTTGTTTTCAATTTGGGCCATATCACGATCAAGAACTTTTGAGCCAGAATGTATTGATAAAATCCAACATCTTTTCACATTTGTGTAGTTTGGCAGGTAAAAATTGCTTCGATTTGAATGATAAAATGCAGTTTGCAACTTTTATAAACAAGATATTTTTCACGCATTTGTTAAAACTGTCGTCATGTCATTTCTGTATAATGTTAGACGGATAATCTATGAAAAATAGAGATTCCCTGCTTCCTTGTTTATATTGCATTGCTTATAAAATTTGCATACTGCAGCTTTAACCGCACAGCTGTTATTTGACAGGATTTTTGTGCCTCTAGTCTAGAGCCTAGAGAGAGATGCAAAAAAAAAGCAGGATGAATTTGGGAGGACATGTTTGACACCACTATGGTTGGTTCACAATGTGTTTTTTTTAGGGTTTCTGCTACAAAATGTGATTATATTTCATTCTCTGGTCAACATTTGTGAATGAACAGTATTTAACTTGCAACAGAAACTCTTCTTTTTCTTGGAGAGAGTGCTGCCGTTATAGACGGCTTGATTTAGAAAAAAAAAATCACCTCTATTTGACCTTCTCTTCCCACCTGCTGTGATTTTAACGTTGTTACCAACCTCAACAAGATCTCTGGAGCTGCGTTTTGTACTGTCCTTTGTGGGTGTGACTCGTTTCTGAAGTTAGAAAATGGTTTTCTGCTTCTGAAATGTCTTTACATACAGGTGTCATGTGGGGAAGTAGGTCACGGACTTTTAACGCCAAGAACTGCAACAATGCAACATAGATCTTATTAAGGCACTTACTGTACTCTGACATTCCCCATCCAACCTGGTTAAGTTTTAAGTGTTTCTAAATTAAAGAACTACACTTCATAAGAAAGAAGCATGACAAGCTTCAAGAATCCACCTTTTACAAACTTGGCATACTGCTGCACTTTGTGCTTCGAGCAATGATTTAGTCTGCAGTGCAAGAAGAGGAAGGTTTCCCACAGAACAAGCAGATGAGCATCTAGCATGCTCGCATTATATAACCCTCTACAATATAAAAAGGATAAACGAGGTCTTATTAAGACCTTGCAGTTTACTGCAGGTTGTACAGAGCGCAGAGGGTAGATTAAATGCTACTAAGAAAGGGGAGATTTTAAGGTTTACATAACATTTGTGGATAAGCATTCCTTTCAGCTGTCAAAAATGCAGCACTCAAAGTTATGGGGAATGTGTCAGCCCGCATAGTGAAAATGTTGCCTGTCAGAGAGTGGAATGAATCTATTTACCAAGAATATCGTGAGCTTTACATCACTCACGTCAGTCAGCTGCACTTCGGTGACAATCTGGTAACATTCGTGGACTTGTTAGGGGAACCTGAGAACATGTCTACCCGACCGCGGCTAACACAGAGTTTAGGCGGTGAGTGCGACCTCTGCATACTGAGCCGGGCGGCAGTCCCAGGAGCTCGTGTATTTATTGTCATTTTTGTGTGCGTTTCTCCTCTCTTCCCCTCTTTCTCTCCTCCAGCTCTAAGCATGTATTTTCTCTCAGGTCAAACCCTTTATTGTTAAGTTACATAAGAGCACTTAGTCAACCAACAGTCGAGCAGTAGCAGCGCTAAGGGCTGCAGGATAACCGTACTTCCTCTCTGGCACTCTTCTGGCTGAGAGCTCTGCTTTAAGTTGCTGTTGACTTTTCAACCCACTTAGTAAAGTTAACTTTTTTTTTCCACTTTTGAAAAAACGCTGTGACTCTCCTTGCATGGTTCAAAACTCTTGAATTGGTTTATAGAAATTAATCCATGTGTAGTGTTGAGCTTGTGTAGCTTGTTGTACCATCGTTTGAGTAGTATATTTATAACTAATATTTCTGAAGAAATTTAAATGGGGCCTGCCAAAGTGTGCCCATCTGATGCTACAAATTAGCATCAATGCTAAAGTAAGCTGCAATGTACTCAATAGCATGTGAAGAGTCACAACCATGTTGAGTAACATGGACTTACTCCATTCTGTATGTTAAAATTAGTGTAAATTGCTAACATTAACCTAAATGGTGTCGCTAGCATGTTGTTTTACATTTCCTTCCTCCATTCAGTATACTAAGTGTGACTAAAAAATACGAAAAATAGATAAAAGCTATTTTTAGACAAAAGGCTAATGCTAATGGGGAGCAGTGAAATGCTAATGTTTGTGCTAATGTTAATACACTGCCTTGTGTATTAAGGCAGTGTATAATTCCGGCTCAATGACAGCCCCATTGAGCCGGAAGATTGCTGCATAGATTAGCCAAAAACCCTATAACTTACAATGAAATACTGCTACTTCCGCTAGTCACCAGAAGTAAG
>NW_006799951.1:2852259-2853621 GCF_000485575.1 Poecilia formosa
CGTAGAAAAACGGACCTCCAATCAACCAGGGAGGGCCGAGGAAAGATGGACCTCCGATCAACCAGGAAGGTCAGAAGAAAAACAGACCTTGAATCAACGAGGGGTCTCTATGCATAGCCTGGCTCAGCCTTTGCGCCAACCCACACTCAGGTTGCAAACAGAGGAGTCCACGCAAAGCCAAACCTCCACACAAACATGGAGGTCCGAGGAAAGACAGACATCCATGCGATCAACCTCCACTGGTTGCACGGAGGGTCTTCATGTTGGCGTTGGCACAAAGGCCAAGCTAAGCCCGGCTCGGCCTTTACACCGACCCACACCCAGGTGGCACTAACCTAGGTCACTATCCAAGCCCAGGTTTTGCCAACACTTTGCATTATGAAAATTTGAGGCTTTGCATAAATTTGGCAAAACCTCAAACTGTTTAACAAATATTCTTCCATCATCTAGCATACCTATGTTATGTTAGATGATGGATGAATATTTGTTAAACAGTTGACAATAGAATACGAAACAGAGAATTTGTGAAAATTAATTTGGCTCTGCTACTGTCCAGAAACAACCAATCAGAACCAAAAGGCAAACTTTTGGTTCTGATTGGTTTCTAATTCACCACCACATTCACATTCAACACATTAGACTACTAGTGTACTGCAGCTGTGCAATTGGCAGAAAAACAACCTAACATTATATCATCATTATTTATAGAATGGTTTAGAAAACAAAATTCTATACGGGCTTGTCAAAACTATTTTGACCCATATTAGAACTTTGCATTGATTTCCCTACATTTTAGTAGCTGCGATTTTGCCTAACCCAGACATTTTCCCTAACCCAAACCATTACTAGTCTATTCCTAACATTAACTAAACCTTAATTCACATCTTACGTCTAAACATTACCCCTGACCCGAAGCAATGAATCCATCATATTAGGACAAGTCTTTGGTCCTAATATGGTGGACCTAATATGACACTGGACATATAATGGTGCGTTCACACCAAACACATTTTGACCGTCAAGCGCATCTGGTTTACATTCAAACTCTATGTGGAGGCGCGTCGAGGGCCGTTGCGGCGCTCTTCGAGCGTCTAGCGCGGTGCCATTTGAACCGTTTGGAGCGTTTGACGCGTCCAGCACATCCAATACTTCACATAGACTTTGAATATAAAGTCTATGTGACACTAAACACGTTTTGAGCCTGACGCTTAAAACTTGTTTGGTGTGAATGCACCATTAGAATGTTTAGTTCCTATGGTAACAATGACATCATCAGTGATGACATCACTCTTTGATGCATCAAAGGAATCTCTCTCTTGAGTGTAGCCCACAGACTGTCCTTTTTTTTTTTCAGACCTGTTC
>NW_006799951.1:2854765-2860880 GCF_000485575.1 Poecilia formosa
TAGGTTTATACCTCAGCTAATTAGAACCGCCGTCGCTCTTTTTTCTCCCAGCGCCCATTATTTCAGTTGTTATGACAACGGTAAATAAAACACAAAAGTGAAAGGACTAGTAACAGTGTGTTCCACCATGTCTGTAGGTCTAAAGAGCAGCTCAGAGGGGCAGACAAAAGTTTACGTCTATTTTGAGTGGCACTGTTTTGTGTCAGACTTTTGTTTTGAGTTGAATTTGGCTCGTTTTGTGTTAATTATGTCGCCACAGTTACTCGAAATGCCAACAAAAGCAATAGGTCCCCTCACGGGATGAGCTGCACGTTTTGACGTATACTGTGAAGGGGGCACGCAGCAGTACGAGCCGCATTAACAGTAGTGGGAAGAGGCAGTTATTTTGAGGTGTAGAACAATAGGTGCCTGCCTAGATGCATTGCCATGGCAGGCCCCAATTCTGAAAAATTATAAATTCAAGATTTCCCCTAGAAAACTTGCCAAGCCCAGTAGTTGGGCGCTAGGCTCATCCATTCAGTAGCCTGTCGTGTTTTGGGGTTAAAAATGTTTAAAGTTGACAAAATATCACTTGATAACTAGAACATTCCTGAAGAAATTTAACCGGGGCCTGCAAAAGTGTGCCCGTCACTTCAGACCCAGCGTTCTAGCTATAGATTGCACAGTTGGACTTGCCCAGGAGCACATGTGCAATACTTACGTGCTGATAGGGTTCATCACCAAAGTGCAACAACTGAAGCTTTTGCCTTGTCCATCACCATAGTGTTATAGCTCAGTGGTCCCCAACTCCCGGTCCACGGACCGGTACGACCAATTGGTACCGGGCCGCGCAATAAAAATAATTAAATATTTCCGTTTTATGTATTATTTGAGTCTGGAGGATCTTTTATTTTGAAAATCCTTTAACCGGATTCTCTCGGTTACTTGAGGGCCAACGCTGAGCCCACAAGCAGCAAAATGAGTAAGAAACAGATCAGGTGTCTTTGGAAAGTTTCTTTGCAAAGGGGAAAAGGCCAAGAGAAGAGACAGGAGAATGGATTTATCCCGGACCGGTAGGTGAGTCCCACATTACAAGCCCGCTCTGCGTAACATGCAGCGACCGGGCTGCTAATGAGGCAATGAAGCTTCAAACTGCTTCGCCACGTAGAGACCAAGCAGGCTGTGGATATAAGCAACACTTCAGGTGTCATTGTCTCTCGTCACTCCCAGATGGGACCGTCTCGTTGCAGAGAAACAAGCTCAGAGCTCCCGTTAGTCATTATCGTGAGTTAAAATTTTCACGAAAGTAAAATGTTCGTTTTTGTGGCGCATCTGTATCTTATTTTGAAGGGATATGTAAACGTTACCATAGCGACCAAAGTCAGAGAGCGTTTGGGCAGTAGTCGAGAGGAGATGAGTAGAGCTTGTGAGTCTTAAGTCTGGTTTAGACGGCAAGATTTAAGAATTGTCGGCCGATTCTTCACACCACACGAACCGCTTCCACTCACGAACATCCCGATTCCAGAGGATAATCCAGTAAAACCCCCAACATAGCATACGGGAATTTAGAATAACCAAACACGGATGACGATGTAGAAGCAATAGTGATAGTTTGTGGACTCATTTTAAGAGATAAAAGACCTAACAAAAATAAAAGGCGGCGGATAAAAGACGACGGGAGCAGCCGCTCTATTTGCTGCACTATGATTTGGAGGTGACTATGTTTTTTCATAGTTAACATTTTTAACTGAATAAACATAATAATATATAATAATAATGACCTTTATATAATAATAAACATTTCCACATATCATCTCCGATATCCACTGGACTCTCAGTTGAGGATATGTCAGCTGTTTGGGATTCCCCTCTGTTCTTACGTCACCGCGCTTCGACAAGTTGTATTCTCGACCCCAGTCAGGGAAAACCCCACAGGCTGCTATAAAAGGGCAAAGACAACCCAAATTGGGCATATTCAGGATTTAGCTGGAATTCTTCCCGCAATTCATTGTGAGACCTGTCACTGCGCTTGTTTGTGAGACTACTCACTGCCTCTCTCTGGGGCCCGTTGCTATGGTAATTAATTATCTGCACCTGGGCTGGCTCTCTCTGTCAGACCGTATGCTGGAGACAGAGTTTCTATACTTGTGAGACACCCAGCGTCGGTCTCAAGGACCCTGACAAATAACCATAAGCCCTAGCAAAATTTTGAAAACATTTTACGGGAGCAGGCATGTGTATCTATGTCATGACCGACTTTTAGACCAATAGGGCGATATTTGTGCCTGTGAGGGGGAGTTAAAAGAGTTTTGGAGTCAGAAATCCTCTGTTCTGTGTGTGTGTGTTTCAGAGAGAAAGATAATAAAGAGACATTCTATTGGGTGCAATGCATGGAGGCAGTGACTGACTTCGCAAGTCAGTCACTGCTCTCCCTATGCATTGCTATGGTAGGCACCTAAGACGTGATTTTAACACTGTAGCACATTAGCATCGATGATGCTAACCAGCTAACTGAGGGAACAGAAGGCGGACTGAAGTTTTTTTTTATATCAACTCTTGCACTGCAGTTTGCTGTCATTGGCAAAGATATGTAAAAAAAAAAATAAAAAAATAAAAAAAAAAGCCTTAAATTCAATTAATAATTTAATGCAGTAGCACAATCGCTCATTTAAATTTTAAGGAAACTTAGCCTTTAACTTAAGCACATTTAAGCTCATTGCTAGTCTAAATAAGAGCAAAACTTCAAGGGTTACAGGGAGGGTAAAGTAGTGATTCTTAAAAGAACGGATTACAGTGTTGTATTTTATTTACCTGTTGTACACTCAGTGTGTTTGTATGTTCTGGAAAGCTGTTTTGGTGTATTATTAGGGCAGCTTTCATCGCTGGTTTGCTTTTAGCAAAGTTCTTTTTTTTTTCTCCAGGAGACTTTCAAGTAAATATAGAGATCTGACTTTATTTGAGTTGTAAAGTTGACGTTCATATTGCACGTGGACCTTGGAGGCCCTATCCATGTCCTCTTCGGTCTAGAGACTCCCCTGCCTCTGAATAACTGTTTCCTGCTTTTTCTTTTGCTCAATTACTTCTCTTCTGACTCCCACATGTGGGTCTTTGGCTCTTTGGGAGAAACTGTACTCTGTGGAGGAGGAAAGCTGTGGCATGGTATCAATCTAAAATGTGCTTGGTTAGTAGAAAGAAATGAGCAAACTTAGCGATCATGGTTGTGTTTGTTTGTTTTGTTTTTTTTGACGATACATTAGCTGCTTTGCACAGAACAGTACTGCCAATATTAAAAATAAGCCATAAATTCATCACTCAGCCTCAGTGTTTGACCTGCCACCCATACCAGTGAAGCATAACAGCGGTGATCAGATGCATTCAGATTGCATATATCAATACATGTTAAAACTATATTCCGATGTGTGGAAGTGCATTTAGGACAAACATAGAATTAAACGGAGGTCAGAAAATTACAAAAGAAAATTTAAAAAAAGCACCGACAGAGCCGCAGTTGTAATGTAGGAGGAGGTCACAATGAACTCGTCCTGTTCGATGATGCTTTTCTAGTACTTTCCTCTCCCTCCCATCAGCCCCCCTTTATGTCTTTATTCTGCTGATACAACCTCCTCCTGTCTGCTGACTAACTGACCCACATTCCTCTGTGTGACTAGTTGCCCTTCTTGTGTATGCATGTGTGTCATCCCACATTTCTGCTTGCCAATTTTTGTCTTTCTCTCTCTGTGTGTGTGTGTGTGTGTGTGTGTGTGTGCGTGTGTGTGTGTGTGTGTGCATTCTTGTGCCAACTTCTGTCTGTGTTTGTCTCCCTCATCTCTCCCCACTAAAACTGGGGGAAAAAAAAAAAGAAAATCCTCAGTGTCTCCCAGGCTTGAGCAGGAACCAATTAGGTTATAGTTTTATGGAGTGTCATTTTGCATGATGATTTACGAGATTTCTCATGTGTTGTTGTTTTTTTTTTTCTGATTGTGCTATTTTCTGTTGGCAATTTCTTAATCCGATCTAAATAAATGGGCCGCCTACAGATGAGACTCCCTCTAGTGGTGAGCTTCTCTGTGGCACAGTTCAGGAAATTCAGGAACCTCTTAAATGATTTCAGTTACTTTCAAGGCTTCCTCACTTTGACTCATTTTTAGTTAGTGTAACAATTTAGCTAACTCTGCTGTGGATTTAATTGGCTTTCGCACTGCGAGCACATTCCCACATCTTTAATTTGTGCATCATGCATTTTTCATATAATGTAAGTGATGTTCTACTTTGCATAAATCAGAATTATGGCTCTCCCCCCTGTTGTATGTCGCTTTAAGTCACAGTTTATTTGGAGTGTGCCATCCCAAGGGCGCAACGTATGTAAATGAGTTCTATATTAACTGCACTACAAAACATCAAATGACACCGTTCCTGTAATGTATTGCGGCATATGTGCTACCTCATGAGAGAAAAAAAATCACAAATGGAAACAATTTTTTATTTTTTTCTCCTGCTTCCTTGTATTTCAGATATCAAACACCAACAAGATAACTGAAGCCGTAAACCTGAAATCCAGAAAGGACAAAGCACTCACAGCTTGGACAGGATGGCGCTGGTCGACAAACACAAAGTCAAACGGCAGCGGCTGGACAGGATCTGTGAAGGTGAGTCGCTCTCCTCTCTCCCTGTTAGAGGTGTTCAGATCCGAATGTGCAAATTGATCACTTTGATCGCACATGGGTTTGAACTTATTCACTTATTTTTCTTCGTCATTAAAAGTCTGCAACGGGCTTTTCATCCCGCAGCTACAAACTCGGTGAGAAGTCAGAGCGATCGCTTGAATTAAACTGTCGGTGCGCCGAACATCTCACAGGAAGCCCTGAGACTGACTAAGGCTTCAGACATAATAGGATGGATGTCTAGCAGAGCAGTGGAGTGTGTGTGTGTGTGTGTGTGCATGTGTGTATGGGAGGTAAAGAACGCCTGGTTGAAAGTCAAATGAGACTTGAATTTGATGTAACCAGATTGCTGTAGAGATGAAGAAAGGGGTTTGTAATGAAGTGAAGCATTCCTTTCAGCAGTTGGATTGTGAACGGTTGTGGGATTGATTTGTGTGCATCAGTGCATTTACATATTTATGCGTTTTGTACAGATTGGAACACCAAGAAAGACATTTTCATTCCCTCCCCCCCCCGACACGTTAACAGAAACCGCTGGTCGTGTATCGTGGATCTTTGTTGCTGTTCCGTGCCACGCAAAATTATTCTTCATTCCATATGAGATTTCACATTTATTATTTTATGTTGCTTCCAAAACTTGAATATAAATTGAACTACAGTCAATTTAGAACCAGACTGCTCCTGCCTTGCTTGTCAAAAGCGTGATTGCTTTTGATTGCTGACTGAACAATATCAAACAGCATGTTAGGATCAGGTAATGTGGCCCTCTTTCTTTTTGAGGTGTTCAGGTGTTAAGATGTTTGATCTAATATTATGATGGGATGAAATCAATAAAATGCCTTCTGCTTTGTGTGACATTTAAATCAGCCATGTAAATTTTGCGTCGGTCTAAAGTTTCCGAATTATCTTCTTTTATGACTAGCCTATAAATTGCCTAATTGTAATACAATATCCTGTATCCGGGCCATCCTTAACAGCATTGATTTAAATATTTAAAAACTGCAGCAAATGCAATGTTTGCATGGTAACACAGTTGTTCACACCGTTGTTGGTTCTTAACTCAGATCCAAAGCTGGGCATTTCTGCAGGGTGTTGCGTGTTTTCCTCGTGTATGCTCGGACTCTCTCTGGGTACTCCAACTTCCTCCAACAGTGTAAAAATATTCATGATTCCCTTAGGCACCAACACAAACCCCCTGATTGAATGGACACGATTTTAATGTGCATATAAGTTGAAACATCCCTGAGCCAATTTGCACTTTTTCCAATCCTACTCCAATTTCAACTCCTTGAATGTACCAATTAATACCCTTTTACTGTACCATGTTCTTGTTTTTTTGTGTTTTTTTTTTATTTTATTTTTACTATTTTGTATCAGTCTATATAATCTGAATACTTTTTATTAGAGGTGTGCCGATCGATCGGTCACCGATCATAATCGGGCCGATTTTCGTGAAAAAGTGCATGATCGGTGAT
>NW_006799951.1:2861150-2866950 GCF_000485575.1 Poecilia formosa
TGCATATAAGTTGAAACATCCCTGAGCCAATTTGCACTTTTTCCAATCCTACTCCAATTTCAACTCCTTGAATGTACCAATTAATACCCTTTTACAGTACCATGTTCTTTTTTTTTTTTTTTTTTTTTTTTTTACTATTTTGTATCAGTCTATATAATCTGAATACTTTTTATGGCATCCTAATTCCACTGATGGAAGAAAATGATGAGATTGCTGTAACTGATCAAACCAAATTAATACTGAGCATCCTCCTTTTTGGTAGTGTTTATTTATTGGAGTCACAAACCTACATGTCTTTAGGCTAAGAGTGGATTATATGAAATTATTTTTGATTATTGGCCTCCAGAAAAGGTAAGTAATAGATAAATGTAGGTGCAAAAACATTCATGATGTTTATAAAAGGTTCCTTAGCAGGCTTTTTGGTGCCTGAAAAAGTGTCAGTGTGGAAAAAACAGTAAAACAGTAAAACTTCAAAGACTGGAGGCAAAAACAGTGAATATGGAAAATTACTAGCACTCAGAAGTATCAGGCTGCTCTTTTGTGGGGCCCCATATGTTCTCAATACTTACAGGCCAGTTCCAGCAAGTTTGTGCCATTAGTGCTAAACCTAACTTTGATGCGTTTGGCATACTGGTCCAGTCTCAAATACTGTTTTAAAGCCTGGTGGATTATAAGCAGCCCACCTGTTCTGGTCCTAACAGTCACGGGCTCCTAAAATATCAACAAGCACTGAAATATTTACTGTCTTTAATTCTGGAAAATGTCATATTAGTGCAACGCAAATGGCAATTTAAGATGAACAAGTCCAAGTCAAGTGACCAAACGCTGGGTTTGCTGAGATTAAAAAGATGCCATCCCATATTTTTGCGGTAATCTGCCAGGCCATTAGGATTATCTGGCTCTTTTTCTTCAAAATAAAACCTTGGAACCTTTTCAGCTGTAAATTTGTAAGCTCCTAAAAATAGTATAGGAATTATTATAGCCAAAAGCAAAACAAGCAACTGCTAAATTAACACCTCGCTGAGCTGTGGACTCATCTCAACATCTCTCCTTTCTTCTTCTCTTCTCTTGCTCCTCCCTCTCGTCCAGTTACAATGCATATCACACATGAACAAAGTTCTGAATGACGACCGCCAGAAAAGTACTTTCGCCCACACTGGAATGTCTCCAGCAACCTCTTGGTACATCCACCTGCTGATGGAGTGTGTGTAGCTCTGGCCTTCCAACCTAAACCTAACTTCACCCAGCCTCACCGTAACCATACAGGTGTAAAGAGGGGTTGATCAAATCAGTGAAAAATCTAACAAACGAGCCTTTATTACCCTCACATCCTTTTACAGTAGAGCAGAGGCTGAGCAGAGAGAAGCTAACATCAGATAGTTTCTTACAGAGGAAAAACCGATGTGATGGAAGCAGCGGGAGAATCCATGGAGGAAACGGGGGAAGCAGAGCTTCCTGCAGTGAGTCTTTGATCCACAAAGTTAACAGAAACATGGCTGATCTGGTGTGTGTGTGTGTGTGTGTGTGTGTGTGTGTGTGTGTGCGCGCGCGCTGATAGACCAACCTGTAACAGAGTAAGCTTCAGACGTGAAGGCTGACGCAACACAAGGAACCATTTGTTCAAAACATCATTCAATTTATTGTACCACCTTGTTCTGTGGATGTGATGGAAAGCAAAAGAAAACCTTAAAGTGCCTCAAATGACATGTAGTCATAATCCTTTTTAAACAGGCGTTAATACCTCAACCCAAGGTGTGATTTCACATTGGAATTTTCTGCCAGCATTTATTTTTAAAGTGATTTAAAATGCTGGATTTGAATGAAGATGAGCAGGAGCGAATGGCGTTTTCTCTGAGCCATTCTGCAGTAACAGGTGGAAAGAAGGTTGAAAGAGGCCTGCCAGATACATTTTTTTCTTATTTGTTTTGATTATATTAGAACATTGTAACTTATTCATTGTTACACCTGTTGTTAACTCAAACTCATATTCAGATCTTGCCCCTTTTTTTGCTCTCAGTTTCCATGCTGTCCATTTTCGTCAAAGCCAATGTTTTGTTTAGTGAAAATCAAGAGGAATTATAAAGGTGGCTATAATAAATAGCCCACAGCAGCTTTTGCGCCTTTATGTCAAACGCATGTCAGTTACCATAGTGATGTTTTATTGGCTATTTCACAATGTATGATTTCGCAATGAGCTGCTTGCAACTTAAGTGAATTTTCTCAGAAAGATGAATGTGCCTCATGCTATTGAGCCTCAAAGTATCAAATAACTTCACTCCACTTTGTTCGTTTCTGAGAAAAATCCCGCTGCTGCTATTTTATAGATTCCTAAATGAAGCGGTGATGCTGCTGTTTCCATCCTCAGAATGAGAGCCACATGTGGCATCTTAAAACTCTCCAAAAACCACCAGCCCCCTTTCCCTGCCTGGAAACAAATCTCCCCTCTCTCTTTTTTTTTTCTTTCACCCATTTTTTTATTTTATTTTGTTAACTGCAAGAAGAAGGATAGAGTGCTGCCTAAGCAACATGTTAAATCACATGACCGTGTTTCCCCCTGCTGCCTCTGACATCTCTTGCAGAGTCCATCTCTCATATCAGTGAAGTCACTCTTCTAAAGAGGATGGGAGATTTTCTTTCTCTCTTTTTTTTTTCATGATCCAGTTAGTCACCACAGCGGCTCTTAAAAAATCTGTAGAAGAGGGTGATTCACATCAGCGAAGTTTAAAGATCAGAGGGTGGTGAATCATGCCTTTTTCACAGTAGCATTAAATCCACTCAGCCATATAAAAAGGGGTTATTTTAAAACCAGAGGCATGGGGTGTTCTGCACCGTAATGTCAAAGCCACCCACTATTATCTATAAACAGACTGTTGGGACCGAGGCATGAAATACAAATCAAAGTTCATACCATGTATATTGACAAAAACAAGAACGTTACGGACTGATTGTGATTGCACCGCGGTCATGGTTGAAGTCGACGAGACGGCGAGAGCAGCTTCCCCTAATTTCCATTTATCTTCTGAGGAGAACTGTGTCAATCCAATAGCGGGTTCCCGGCGGCGCTGCATTGATTGCATCTTTGTGATGAGTGGCCAGCAGGAACGTGTCCGCAGGCCCAATCACATTCGACATGCCCTATGCGGCGTGGCTGTTTACCCCCATCAAGTGTGGTCACGGTGCCGGAATGTGGACCTCACTGGTGCAAATTTGAAAAGTGTGTCTGCAGAGATTCACTTTTAGTTCTTGGCAAGAAGCGGGCAGAAGAACCCTGAAAATGACCGTATAGTCAGGACTAAAGAGAGATGTAAAATCTGTGGAACTGAAACGGGAGCGTGTTGGGGGTTGACGTATGTCTTATTATCGTGTAATTATGAATCAAATTGAGGCTTTCCACTGGGAAATTGTTGGAACAAGCAAAGTGGACAAGTTGGATACAACATGTCTTGTGATCTGGTTAATTTACAAACAGCAACTTTCTGTGAAATTCAGTTCTTGTTATGCTGTGCATAACAAGAACTGAATTTGTGGTCACTTTAATTAAACATATATTTAGATTTTTAATTAAAATGATGAATATACAGTGTTTGAAAAAAAAAAAAAAAAAAGACCAGCAAAGATTAACCATTTCATAAATTTTTCAACATGCAAATCTGAATTGTTAGTGTCAGATTTGCTAAAAAATAAAAAGCTGTGGTCACTGTGTTGCATAAGTGTGTACACACTTAAACTCTCACTTAATTCCAGCCTAGTGTTCAGTCTCGTTGGGTGTCTATATTGACTTCTGTAAATAAGGTTCACCTACCCAAAATGGACTTTGTTGGCATTTGCTCACTTGCATTATTCAGCTAAAGTTCTTGCAGAGTGATTACAGAGGATCAGAAATGTTAAAAGTTGTCCGACAGGAGAAGAGTTTCTTGTTTATTAAGCTTCTGTTCTGCATTTGACAACAGTCTTCTGTATTGTCCTGGATAAAGGACTAGGGTTTTCCTGGAAGCTTTTCTTCCACTGAAAAAAAAAAACAACAAAAAAACATCCGCACTAAGTTGAAATATAAAATAAATTATGTTAAGCCCTTTTATTATTGTACAGGAGTGAAAACATAATAATTTGAGGGAAAAAAAGAACAATTGACACTTTGGGAGAGCGCGTGACAAAAGGGGACCCGACCTCACTGATGAGTTTGCAAGCTATTTATTAATTACCAAAGTGCCTGTAAATTATCTAACAAAGCTAATGAAGAGGAGTTGTTTGTTTTAATAAGTCCCGTTCTGAAGCACGTGCAGTGGAACTGCTGCTTCCAATGTGGGATTGATGAAGTGCCAACAAGAGTGTAGCAACAATAAGGTAAATGTGACAAACATCTGCTCCCAGCTTCAGCTCTCATACTCTCCCCTCATCCCTCCAACTCTCTATCTGTCTGCTCCTCCTTCTGTCCGCTCCATCTGTGTACCCAGCATGCATTTTGGCTCAGGCGGCGTCGCAAAGTCGCTGCCATTTAGCCAGAGCTAACCGGCTGATCCAGGCACGGATGGGAAGTGAGAGGTGCTGTGACGTGAAGTAGGTCACAGGATGGGAAAAAAAAAAGCCGCCGCCCTCCCACCGTCCCTCCCTCCCAGCCTCTCAGCTGTTGGTTTGTGATTGGATGCAAACACCACAAGGTGGGGTAGTGGAATTTGTCATGAGGAGTTCAAGTGTTGCCTGGATTGCGGCGATGTAGGTAATGCTTGATTGTGCATCATCCTCATCTTTGTCATTTAAGTTTTTGTTTAAAATGTGGAATTTCTCACAGAGTGGTCAGTCGTACTGAAATATAATGAAGACAAGGATTTGTTTTTTTTTTTTTTTCTTTAAAGAAAAAATATATTACCCATATTACTCCATCTCTCATGTTCTGGCATCCAGCTCTGGTATGAAGTCATCGGAGTGGCGTCTGGATCCGTTTCTTCCCTCGCCCACCATGAAACCGTACTCCGCACCTATTGGCCTGTTCTAACCTCCCCTCAAAACCCACAGCTTTCCTTACAGGCTTTAAGGGAAAGCAGCGAGGGAACTAATTAGCGAGGGGGAAACAATCGAAAAACAGACCAGATGCAAATTTACTTGCACTATGCTAAAAGGTACAATCTTTATTTCTTACTAGCTGACATTGAAGCAGAGTGAACTTTTTTCTGTTTACCAAAAGCATTTCTATTAGTTAAATGGTGGAATAACTGAAGTCTACATACATCTATGTTTTACTTAGAAGAATTGTCTTTAAAGTTTGTGACTTGAGTCAAATGTTTTGGGTGACCTTAAAGCTTCTCACACATTTTCTGAAGTTATCCTCTCTGACAGAATGAGTGAGATCAGTGTTTTGTGATGGTAACATTAAATTACTGACTGTGTTATCTTTAAACGCTGTATTACTGTAACTAACCCGGTAGCATATATTGAGTTGAAAATTCTCTTCTTGATATGTTGTTTGATTTATTCAGATTGTCTATGATGCCACACAAGGAAGCAGTATGTTTGAAGGATTTCCTTAAACAAATCCAAAAGTATGCCTCCATTATTATCTCAAATAATCACAACCACTTTGTGTCATTTTGAGCCTGAGCTGTGTATGTAAATATCTTGTTTCGGTTGCAAACGGCTAAGTGGTTGTGTTTGAAACAAGTCTGGGAATAATATACTTTAAAAGTGTGACTGTTCTACGTGTCTGCTGTCTGAGCTGGCGTGTACAGGAACCTTGGCGATTGAAGTTGGAGTTTAGCTCTTTGAAAAGTCTCAGTTATGAAGTATTATAACAACCTGTGGCTTA
>NW_006799951.1:2867051-2885771 GCF_000485575.1 Poecilia formosa
TATATATATATATAGGGTTTCAGTTTAACCCAACGTTACACGTTTACTATTTAGTAAAATAATAGCTTACTCACATTTATAGACCATTTAGTTGCTATAGAGAGGCTTTTGGGGGGCAAATATCCTTATTGCGCTCACAAACACAGCAGCTATGCCCATACCGTCTGTTAAACGTGCGTTGCAATTTATCTGACTGTATCATTTCCTGCAGCGGTATTGGTATTGTAATCTCATTTTGAGTCAGAAGTCCCTGCCACACGGTTACACATACGTTAGTGCAATTACCATTCAAACCATGTCTTTGCTACATGACACGTCACTCTATAGGAGGCAGTTGTTTTTATTTCTGTTGAGGGCCGGCGTTCCCTTTGAGTTAGCGTATGATTTTTATTCATGTATGGGCAGCGGGCCAAGGCCAAGGCTTTAGTTGGGGGATTACGCATGCGAATGAAAAGCGATGTAAATGAAGTGCTGCAGCCGCTGCAGTCTTTTGCGTGCCAAAAGACGAGCAGAGCAGGGTCGAAAGGCTGCCAGGCTGAAAGTAAATTTTTAAATCGGCTTGTTTAGTATAACACCTTGGAGTCAAAAATGTATAAAGAGTGTGAACTTTGTACAAAAAAAAAAAAGAAAAAGAAAATGTACACATTTACATGCTCACAGATACAGTGCTGTGAAAAGCATTTATAGCCTTGTACCTCCTCACTGTTTCACATTTCAAGCAAAAATAACCAATGGATTGATTGTGATTTGTCATTTTTTTACAAACTAAAACTCTGAAAAGTGTTGTGCATTTATTATGCGCCTCTCTTTACATGCATGTAAAAAACGACACACTATGCCTCTGATTTAGTGGGAGCCCTGCTCCTTCTTCTCTGTATCAAGAGATTGTTATTCTGTAAGAATTATTTTTAAGAAACTTTACTCTTTCTGTGTGGCCTGGTACTAAATAACCATTGGTTGGTCCTGATTTGTGTCCCAGTGTTTGGAGGCCTTTGATGTAAAGGGACAGAGCAAACAAGTGAAAGATAGTTTTCTAGTGAGATGATTCGAATTAGAACGTTTCGGTCTGTACACCCTTTGCTGTGCGGTGAAGAAAACAACACTATACATGCTCCTAAAAATACACTATGGTGCTGCCACCACTATGTTTTACGGTGGGGAGGCTTCCCTGCAATAACAACAGGGCTGATGGTCAAAGTTGAAGATGGAGCTAAAATTTGAGACTGGATCAGAGGTTTACCTTTGAGCAGGACATCAACCCTGCAAGCATACGGCCGTACATCGGAATAGTTCGCTTCAAAATAATTGATTTAGGATATTTTTTGCAAAAAAGGATGGGAAAGAATTTTAGCTTCTGTGTAACAAACGTAACTCAAAATACTTTGGCAGCTGTGTTTTTGGAGTTGGAGCAAATGAAAATGTATAAATGGTATGTTTTCCTCCAGCTTCATAACATGGAGAAAATCTGCATTGGTTTATTACACTGAAATCCCAGTGACATACAATGAAGCATGATAAAAGTAAACATACGTTTTCAAGGCACTGTATACCTAAAATGACAAACCACTTTTATATGAAGGAAAGGGGCTGAGTAATGGAGAGGGAGAGAACTAATGAATGTCCGTGAAACTACCTGTTTAACAGAATAAAATGCAAGTTGAAACCTTTTGTTAGCCTTTACTCCTCTCGCGAGTTTTACTTTGATCTCTTTGATCCCTCTCTTATTGTCTTCATGTATTCACATCTTATCTCACGTCAAGCAGGCTAATATTTCTTCTATCATACTGGGGAGAAAAGGAAAAAAAAAAAAACATCATATGCATTTTTTCTCTGTGATCCCACAAGAAACAAACCCAACACAATAGAATAGACAGCTTATTCTCTGATCTCTTCCTACACTTATTATGCAACACTGATTAAACAAGATATTTGTGCCAGCAACTAATCTGCTTTTAGGTTTCACAGGGCTATGGCAGGGTTTTTAAGATTTTTATTTATTTATTTATTTATTTCTCCAAGGAAATGTGATGATTATATTTTCAGTTTAAAATGCAAGTCATCACCAATAGCAACATGTGACTAAATTTGGATGGAAAATGGACACTTCTTCCGCTGACATTTGTCTTCACACATTAATACACAAGAGGCCAGAAGGGATCAGCTTTCAGTCAGGAAGTAAGGTAGAATATTCTTGGTTTAAAAATAAAAAGCAATAAATAACAACATTAATGGATCATCAAAAATGGGAAGAAAAAAACATTCTGTGGACTCTATATGAAGATAGTTTTCTGTTTCTCGACCTTGTCAGCAACCGAAGCATTTTGAAGCGCAAAAGGTACTTTGGATTAAATGCTGCGACATAAAGCCCCATCCCCCACTCCACAAGCTTTATGCACACACATGAATGCACACGCAAACCCCCTCCTCCACCCCGGTGTTTTACTTTTTATAACAAGGGAGAACATCCAGATTACTGAATCTTTTTCAGGGAGTGAGATCATAAGAGATTTTCAAAAATAAATAAATAAATAAAAGGGGCGAGGGAGGTATTTGGGTGCGGCATATATTTCAGCAAAACAAGGTTTCATCATGGAGTTAAATTATAAATATTTATATCAAGAGTTGAAAACCGCAAGTTCTGGATTTGTTTCTTTCTGTCCACTCCACCCCGGAGCAGACGGTAGCGGAGGACAAGTCCGAGTTTACAATATTCCCAGCCTCAGATTATTGCAGTGTTCAATGCCCTGCAGTTGCTTTATAAACAGCAGGTCTGAGTAATCCCAAATCAAGGAGAGCAAAGCAGCGGCAGAGATCGTCAAGGACATTTCAGAGTGCATTGGGCAGCAGTTGTGTGGTGGCTCTGCTGCAAGCATGGGGCCCGAGGGATTAGAGTCCAATCAGACTGGATTTGATGTTTGCTGACAGCACATGGGACTTAGCTGAGCCAACTGTATTTCATTTGTTTTCAATGAAGCCGCGCACCTTGCCTGGCCTTCCTTCCGTGTCCTGTTACTCTGATGCGTCTGAAACCTGTTGACGGCCACGGATCATCAGCAACTTCAGGTGGGTGTCTGGAGGAAGGGGGAGGCCTGGGGGAAGTTGTGGGAATGGATTTCAAGTAGGATTGGCTTCATTGTCATCACCAGGTTTCCTAACTGGTTCACGTGACGTCACAGAAGGAAGTGGAATTAAACAGGCTTTATTTGGATGTAATCCTCCATAGCAATCGGCAGAGCGAGTAAAATGTCCCACTGAAGGGGGAGATAAACCGTTCTGGATTAGTACAAGCCCCAGCCCATCCCAACCCATAACCCAGCCTATCCTCTTTTTTTTTCTTCTTTTTTTTTGACCTACTAACAAATGTGTAGTGGCTATCTTGAGCTTGCGTCCTGTGATCGGGTCTTCCATGGAATAACTCAGCTGCTTCCACAGTGTTTGTGTGGTTTTGTGTGATATGGATGATTTTGTGTGTGGTGTCCTTTTTCCTCTTGCACAACAAGGCAGCATGACCAGAGATTAATTATTCAAGGACTGCCAGCTAAAGGGGGAGTCATCCGATAGCTGGGACTTATAACAAGCTGGTATCAGGTGAAACTGTGCACTTTGTTAGGTGTTTTTTTGTGCTTGCTTTGTGCTTCCCTTTCGGTTCTATCTTTGATGCTGGAAAATTGAACTTTTAAATACTCCAAAGAAATTTTTATTGTGGTTGTTTTTTATACATCTGATTTATTTTTTAAAGAAAAGCTATTTCCTTTTTTTTGCCAATGCTTGTTACGAACAAACAATTGGGTCTTGGACGCTCCCACAGTTGGGACACGTTAGGGGGGAATGAGGGTCAGTGGCAGAGGCAGTGCGACAGTGTGTATGACCAGCAAGCAAGAGTAGCAGGCCGTCGGAGCTCCCTGTCATACGGGGAGGGAGGAGGCTGGTACGAAGCTCCACCGGGGGTGCGTCCCCCTGACCTGGATTTGAAACGTGCTTCATATTCTTACCAAGACCCTTCCTACGGACAGGTCTACACAGAGCGGCAGGACCCACGCGGACTCAGGAAGAGCTCTGTGCCTGACATAAACCACTACGAACGGATACCAATGGCTCACCGAGGCTCCATTCCACATCAAGATTACTACTCTCATGACCCAGCCATGACTCCTCGGCCACCTGAAGGCATTTACAGGCCAGAGCACCAGCCTCCGCCACCTCACCCTCATCAACTCAGCAGGTCAGGCTCCCATTTTGGAATAGCTCCTGGGGCTCGTACTGTGTGGGATCAAACTCAGCCAGGCAGAAGTGGACCTCAAGCTCCTTCATCACCTTTGCCTCCACAACCACCTCCAACAGCCCATGAGTTAAGTCGGACTTACAGGGAACCTGGGGCTATAACCGTTGCCAAGATTATGCAAGACGGCCAACAGCGCTTACCTTCCAGAGACCTACCTCCCGGTCACTATGGTATGGACCATCCATCTCCTCGATATGCCAGTGAACCACCCCGTCTCACCGGGCCGTCCGTCTATACAGATGTTGATGTACGGCCTCTGGATTCACAGCAGCAAGTTGCCACCTGTCTCGTTGTAGATCCAGCAACTCAAGGTATGATGAGGCAAGAGACTGCATCACCTTACACCATCCAACAACAGCAGCACTTACAGCAGCAACAGTTACAACAGCAGCAGTTGCAACAGCAACAATTACAACAGCAACAACTTCAACAACAGCAGCAACTTCAACAGCAGCAACTTCAGCAGCAGCAACTTCAGCAGCAGCAACTTCAACAGCAGCAACTTCAACAGCAGCAGCTACAGCAGCAGCTACAGCAGCAGCCAGTTCAGCAGCAGCCTTTACAGCAGCAGCAGCTTCAACAAGAACAGTTGCAGCAGCAGCAGCATCTGCAACAGCCGCTTCCACCTCCACCCGCCATGCCGGTGTCTGATCCTAACCTTGCTCTGTCCTCTCCACTTCCAGCTCCAACTGCTCAAATGCAAACTGTGGCAGTTGTTGCTGCTGCACCTGCACCTCCATCTGTTCAGAGTGCCCCTACTCCAGCTCTTCCTCCTCCTCCAGCTTCCCCACTTCCTGCTCCACCTTCTATGCCTCCTGTATCATCTGTCCCGCAGACACCTTTGCCTGTGGACCCCAAGAAGACGGTGGATCCAGAATTCCTTTCTTTGCTGCGCAATGAAGGCCTCTCGGAGAGCACCATTTCTTCACTCATACAGCAAGGCTTTGACTCTAGTAGCTTGTTAGCTGTTATGGAGGAAAATGATGTCCGCACTGTGGCCCCCAATCTTGGCCAGGCTCGCGTACTGTCTCGGTTGGTTCATAACTACAAGCGGCCCATTGAAGCTACGCCAGCCCCATCCCGTCCTCAAACACCCATGCGAGGTCGCTCTAATAGCTTTAGCCATCGCTCAGACATCTATCAGCAACAACATCACCACCATCCACCGCATCTTTCTCAGGCTTTGGCTGTAGATCCTCAACTAATGCCCCCACCGACTCCTGGGGTCATGCAAACCATTTCTCCAAGGATGGGAGAAGTAGTAAGTCGGAGGCCAAGCAGTGCACCCTCTCAAAACCTCATGGAAGTCACAGGCGGCTACCCAGGTCAACCACCTCGTTCCCCTGGACCATACACTGGAGCCCTTATGCCTGTCCAGTCAAGACCAATGTCTGCTTACTCCGCAGGGGTAACGATGCCCGGGGTGCCTATGCAAGGTATGCAGATTATACCACAGCAGATGACTGGGTCAATGCCTGCACTACCAGGATCCATTCATTCTATGCAAGGTATGCCACAGCACATGCCTGTATCTTTGCCAGCATTACAGCAACCCCCCCAACAAGTACCAAAGGCATACTCTACCAATTATACAGTCCCTATGGAGCTGATGAAAAGGGACAGGAATTTGCTGCCATTATCCCCCATGCATAGCCCTCATCCAAGCCCTCAGCTGATTCGTAAGGGTGGGGGTCCTGCAGCAGACAATGCCATGGTCCCCGTGGGAGCTCCAGTTCAAGGTCAAAGTGCATTGACTGCTAACCAGAAGTTAAGCCGACGCACAGGTCCTCCCGTCATTGTGTCCACCATGGCTTCTCCAGACACAAGTAAATATATCCTTTTTTTTAACTATTTTATAGAAATCTTTTGTTTGCTTGGGGTTTTTGTAGATATAACTTTACTTCATATGACTTTTATTTAGTTGATTTACAGATTTAATAGACAAACAATATATTTTACCTAGGCCCTATTTTGTATAACGATCAGTATATAACACCAGTTCATGGTGCTGCTATTGTATTTAAGTGCTATACAGTACAGTCACAAAATGCTTAAAATACCAACTTAAGTGTTGGCTTCCAATTACATATTCAAATTTATTTTCACCAGTTGACTTTATGAATCATTTATACTGTAAGTGAAAAGACCTTTTTTGTGTTTTGCTCTCAGATCAGGACTATTTGTTATTTGATCATTTTTCAAAATGTTTTTAATCTTACTCAGCAGTTTCACCATTTGCTTGCTGTCCTGTGTTTGTGCTTACTCTATCAATCACAGAGAAAGGTTGTGTCTTTTTTAGCTTTTATTCAGGCTTGTGGAGTGAAATGCTTAATGTTGTCTCCTATCTCTTGTCAAAACGGGTTTTTGAATTAACCTGGATTTGGAATAATCACCCTGGAAATCCCTTCCCTGTCCTACTTTTGTTTCCTGCACACATATTGATACTAAAATAAAATCTGTCTTTCTCGCCTTCTTATCTGTTTGAGAGACGAATTTTTGTGTCCGCAAGATACTTTACGCAGTCATGTGAGTGATCTAAAGCTGGCGTTTTATCAGAATGAGAAACAGGTCTATTAAGTAAACGCACAAAGTGGTGTTGATAGGGCACAGCTTGAAGGATTTGGGGGGAAACAGCTGTCGGCATCCTTTCTGGTACGTCTTAGATGTTAACAACTGTCCTCAGTTCATGTTGCAGTCTGTCAGTCGCTGCATTCATGTGTGAACAGCTTGCATTAAGATTCCTCTGACTGGGAAAGGCAGATATGATGTGCAGATGTGTTAAACCGTTTGGGAACAGACGATATGCATTTGTTGAAACAGTGTGGCTGCAGCGTTTAGGAATGGCTTTTTCCACCGCCTTTTTTTTTATGTGATAATAAGAATGCTTCAAGGTGGGAAAAAATTAAACTTTATAGCTACTTGGACAAAGCAACATTCCCACAGACAAAATGTTTGTTAAATTCTCATTGAGTAACAAAAAAAAAAACAGCTTTCAAGTTTTTATTTTTTTTCATCAGTGGGAAAACTAACCCATTTTTTTTTTCACATATCTTTCTTATACTGCCCTGACATAGTGACCTTTTTAACAAATATGAAAGAAAAGTTTTTATTGAAGTAACTTACTGCAGCTGTAACAAATTGAAAAATTATTTGAAAATTGATTTTGCATTTGTTCAGGTTATCTTTATTTGATACTTTTTTTAATGACCCGAAACATTTAAAGCATGTCAACAAGTTTAAAGAAACATAGAATTCGGCAAGGTGGCAATTAAAAGAATATTTTGCACAATAAAGACTGATCTTCCCATTAAAACCAGAGCGAGAAAGCGAGACCAAACCCCATCATCAGACAGATAAAATTCAGTTACCTTTCTGATTGGGTTATTGTGCCATTTTCTCTGTGCAGGTGGCAATGAGAACAGGGAGAGGGGACGTTAATCCTTCAAATCCTCAATTTCAACTGCTGCACTGATGCATAGACACCTCGATTCAGCTCTGACCAACTTTAACTTTTAGACAGACTTGAACTGTAGGGGAAAAAAAAAAGCAGATCAAGGAACCAATTATTAGACTAAGCTGGGTTGTCACCCATGAGATCTTTCAGCCTAGGAGGCTGAGGTATAAAAAGGATCCCCCTTTGCTTTGCTGTCAAAACAGGCTGCTGTTCTTGGCTCTCATGGTCTCATGTGTTGGAAGCAGATTGCTTCAAGTGTTCGTCGAGCATCACATTGTTAACACACACATACAGTTCGAAGAGGAGACCTTATTTGCATGTGGCCGACATTTGTTACTTTAGTAATTTCATCTCTTAATGGAGACGTCTGTGAAGCTGCACTGAAAGCGTATTCCTAATTTGTGCGCTGCTAAGCAACTCGGTCATTCTGAACCGAGCCGCTTCTGGTTAAATCGTTGGTGCCAAAAAAGTACTTTTAATTTAGAGCTTATTATGATTGTTTTTCTCCCAGTTTTTCCACTTCAAAAGATTAATATCACAAAATCATGTTTTTACTATATTAATTTAAACTACTATGTTGTTTTTAGACTAACAGCTTTACGCAGAAAAAGCCACCTATTTTGAGCGATATCTATATCAGCTACAAAGAGTTTACCAGGAGCCGAGCTATTTGGGTCTACCGCTATTTGAATTAATAGTCTTATGTGTAACACAGATGGCCAGCACGCGCCTCACCCAAATATATGACGCTCAGTGAATTACCCCGAAGTGGGAACATCTACTCCAAACAGGACCTCCCCTCCCCCACTCCAGCATAAAATATCCCACAATATAACCCTGTGGGACTGGACAATGCTACATTGGAAAAAAGAGACATTGCAATGTTTTGTTTCTCAGTACTATATGCATACAGCATAGGGTGTCCTAAAAAATAGTTAATAGCAGGATTAGACGCAAAACGCCAGGAGGTAACCAGTGATCCTTTGATGAGCGAGATTAAGATTTAATTAGAAAGAAGGATACTGTAAGGCTCATTGAAGAAGTTTAGCCTTTGTTGGAGCATCTTGTCCAACAACATCTGGTTTTGTTTGAGGTTTTGGTGCCATGTTTTTGCAGTCTCTCTTATAAAAAAAAAAAAGAAGAGAACTTTCTTTTTACTTCCTGTCCTATTTTCTTAAAGGGGCAGTATTTAGTTATATTTGAGGCGTGGGTTAGGAGTGCTCTGTGTGACGGGAATTTGAAGACTTCAAGGAGCAGACTTGGGTGAATAGGCAGTGCTTTGCGAGAGCAAGTGTTTAGGTACCCTTGAATGGCTGCCATGGGAGATTCAAGGATTCCTCAAACATACATGACTGCATAAAAAAAACAACAAAAAAAACACTCCAAGTAGGTTTTTGTTATGAGGGAATAACATTATAACATGATATAAAGCTTAAAAAAAATCATGTTTTTGCAAATACCTCCCTTTTTAATTTTCTGTGCGTGACATCTAGCGTCAGCAACGAGGCTCTTGTGTCCTGCTCTACTTTATGGCTTCACCTTATTAACATCCTCCCCTGCAGAGGGGCCCTGCTCCCGTTTGTTGGACGGCCCGAGGGCAGCTCGGGTCAGTTCTGCTCTGCGTGACACACTAGCCGTCTTCTTCCCGTTGGCTTTGTGCGATGGTGGCTGGGGATTGGGACATATTAGTTCTGGATATTGCAGATTATGTGTTTGCAGGGTCCCGGGTAAAGCCGAGCGCAGAGAATGAGGGATAAAAGAAACGAGAGAGAGAGAGTCATGCAACTGGAAGGTGACGGTTGCTGGCTGCATGGTTGTGGGGGGCAGAGAATTGTCAGCTGTCATTCAATGAGGTTATCTCTGCAATCTTACATGTGCAGTGAGGGTCAAACACTGACCTTAATCTGGACTGACAGTAAAAGGTTGTTCTTGTTGTTATGTTGGTGGTCACTCTGTACTTTGGAGGAGATGATTTTTTTTTTTCAGTAACCTTGCAAATGGGCAAAATAAATGAGTTGTTCTTCCTCCAAGTTTTGTTTCTCTCTTTTTCAAGTTTGTCATAACACACTTGTTATCTACACACTAAGGGACGTATGACTTGGTGTATAGATAACAACCATATACTGTATGTTGCACCTGGAGGTTTGATAATTTGCTCTAGGTGATGATAATTGGGTTGAGATTATGAAATCAAAAAAATCTCAACCCTCTCCACCAAATCTCTTCGAAATTAATTGTTTTTATTTCTAATATATACATTTTTTCTTAAGGAAAAAAAACATCTTTCCTGTTGTACTTCTGTGCAGCTATCAGTTGTCAGGATTTAGCAGCTTACACATCTCAAGCGACAATCTGTATTCGTCAGAATGTACTGCATGATATCGACATCAACATCTGATATTAACAACTGTTGTTTATTTCCTTTAAGTTGCTGTTTCTGTACGCGTTTCATGGAGTGGTCTGGGACGAGGTTGGACATGTGGTATTTGTTTGGTCGTGTGATAGTGGTGGCCATGCACCGCCGGGGTTGTGTCTTAACTCAAAGACTGAAGCAATGTCACCGATAGTGATGCCTTGAAATAAATCCGTCCTTTATTGCATTGCAGGCTCACCTCAAGCTGGCAGAGCCTGCAGTCCTCAATGCAGTCGTCCCAAATATTGCCAAGGAAGCACATTTATTTTCGTTGAGCATTCTCTAAATCTCTCTGAGTGCCTCCCCACTTCTTCTTCTTCATCTTCTTCTTCTTTTCAGTTGTAGATTCAATGCTAAGACGTGCCGCAAGCACATGTGCAATGTGCAAAGTCGAGTTGCGTCCAAACATCAGACCCTATATTGTAAGAACACGAGTCGGAAGCTGTGAATTATTGAATCCTGCGATGTAGTCGAACCGTCTGAGCTGGAGCTGAGTATCGTGCAGTGAATGGCCAGGCTCACTGTAAAGACTTAGTTTCGCTCGGGGCTCAACCTGACGACAGCTGCTTTGTTTCAGGCGCTTCAACTGCATGTTACAGTGAAGAAAAGCTGGCTAAGCGCTGTCATTTCCTGTCACATCTGGATTTGTTTTGTGCTATAATGTCAGCACTGTTCAGTGATGGTGAGAAATGGGAAGGTCAGACAAACTGCATTCAGATTTCTCACTCGTGTATCAAGTGCCTGTGTTAATGGTACAAGTATAGGCAGCAGCTTCACCACGAGCAGAGAGACCAAACTGATGTGTCTGTTCGAGCTTAGCCTTTAGCTGCTTTGGATTTATTGGTTAGACCTTTTACTCTAACATAGTTGTAGAAATATGACATTTTCAGAAACATTCAGTGTGTACAACGAAATGTGGAGTAATTTTGATATAAACTTTCATAGATCTCTACAACTATGAGTGTATGAAGGTGGTTGTTTTTTACACTCTTTTGCACTCTTCCACGTCTCTTTGTTTATTGTGCAGAAGCCCTAATAATGTATCAGATCTTCTCAGAAACCTTTTGAATTGAGATTTTTTATTTTTTTTTCTTAGCGTGTTAGCTGGGGTCAAACAACCGCTAACACGCTAACACTCAGCTTTCTGTTAAAGTTTGTCATCCCATAGTATTAATGTCTTTGTAATTTGTACTGGTAGCTTGTAAACTTGTCTCTCACAGATAAAATCTCTGATGTTGCATATATGTATGAGTTGGAAAACACAGAACTAATACAAATCTTAAATGTATGCTTGTTTATTGACTAACATTTATGAATTTAGACTCCTACGCATACATTTTAAACTGACAGTAATCTAACCCCATGCATCCTCTTTGCAGATTTAGACCTTGTTGTGTGAACGATGGCTTTTGAGAATGACTTTACAGAAGATATGTAGGGTTTGCTCCTCCCTGTTTAATGTGATCTGCTCCTTTTCTCATTTTTGGAAGAAAAAAAAAAAGTTCAACAAGATAATGCGAGAAACATGTTTCCAGAAAAAAAAAAAAATCTGTCAGATCAGCACATTCATTCCCAATTGCGGTTGTGGCCTAAAAAGCTTGTCAACAGGAGAAAAACATGGGATGAGTGATTTGTAGAAAGTAAGATGAACTAAAACCAAAGAATCCATGCAGCAGTGAACACGATGCTGTAGATTAAACAGTGGACCAAGTTTGGGATTTGATTATTCCAGGTTAGCCAGAAACTGTTTAGTACTTTCTACAAATAGAAGTAGTTTGTGCAAGAATGTCATTGCAAATATGAGAAGCTTAATATATTGTATATGTGCATTTGTGATGCGGTTAATTAAAGCTACCCGAGTATCACAGAAGTTTTTAAAAAAAGTATTTTCATACAAATCCTAATACATAAAAAATAGATAGTAAAACTGAACATTGCAGTAATGAAAATTTTATCCGCAACATTTATTTATTGTCAATTTTGTTTTGATACATTGAAGATAAAACCTCCAAATGTTTATTGTATCTTTCTGCTGCTCCTCTCCTTATGGAGTAACACCTTTAAAACAAGCTAATATTTTCCTCTTGTGTAGAGCCTGTAGTTAACATCTAAAAGAACACAGTGAAGATAAATGGTTAGATCCAACCCTTCAGCTTTCACACCGTTTTTGAAATATTGCAGAAATAATTAAGAATCAGCCAGATTTATTTATTTATTTATTTATTTTTTATTTTATTTTATTTTTTTCAATTTTTTGAGCAAGGAGGAGCCTAATTTCACAGCAACAGGTTAGTGAAGATCAACAAGGCTTGAGAAAACCAGACCACTGTGCTTCAAAGTGCTTTAAATTCTTGCAAGTGTATAAAAACATGGCAATCGGTTATTATCTAAAAGCTTGCAAATGCATTAATCTTACATGAAATATGAGTAATATAAGAGAGCAAATTAAATCTCGTGAGACAAGCTGACTCACGGCAGCAACAACTGTAGACATTTGTTTGTTCTCCCTTCCCTCATCTGCCCACCTCCACCCTTTCGCTTCATCCTCACCCACCCTCCGTGAGCGGTGGAGTCCCCCTGAACTATTCGCTTTGTGAAAATAAAATCTTCATGGCTGTTAAGCCTAAGTGAAGGGGAGGCAGAGCTGAGCGATCATGTCTGTGCGCATCTGTTCATCTAAGCGCTGCTAGACTTGACACTTCTGCACGACCCCCTCTGCCCCCCCCCCTTTTTTTTTTCCAACAAAAGCGAAAGGAAGATTTATTTAGAGGTGTAGATGAATCTCATTTGCGCCCAAAGAAAATAATATATATTCCTCAGCAGGCATGTCGGGCATGTTCAAGGTGAGAGGGGCGCCGTGAATGGGATTGTGTTTCTCACTGTTTGGCGGTCAAGCCTGGATGATTTGTGTCGCGTTCGATGTAGCTTAGGTCTCTGCTGTTAGACGTTGAGCCAAAGCATGCATCGTTCAGGAAAGTGAAAATTATGGCAGTTACTTTCAGTAAGTAAAGTTTTAGTTACATTTTTTCTAACCGTGTAGCACGCTTATTTACTCTCCAACACATTGTGTTTGCTCAGGTTGTTTCAGAAACGTGAGAAGACAAATGTTTGTGGCGAAAGTTGAGCCACATTCAGAGGAAGCTGATTGGACAGTCAGAGTACACAGGAGGCTCGTATTACTTTTATGAATGGGATCGTTTTTTTTTCTTTCTTTACTACAGATAGTGGTCTCTGGTTTCATGCTGTAGCTGAAGCTCCTCAATAAAGCAGCTGAAATGCTCTCCACTCTACCCGAGGTTACGCTTTTTGATGACGGTATCGCCTAAAAAATGTTTAACTAGTCTCCTTCAAAATGGTGCAAAATGTTTTTGTAGTCATATCTGATGTTTGTGCTGTTTGATCATTTGCATAATGACAGAATATAACTGTTTGGTAAACAATGAAGTAAAACTGAAATGAGCAGAACATTTTTGTGTCTTCTGCTTAATCTATTTCACCTAATGGTCTAAAAATAAATGATTAAAGTAGTTAAGTTATTTCATTCTGGGCAATTTTACAGTGAAAAAGCATTAAATTCGGCCGGTTAACAGGAAATTGCATGTTCAAATATTTTTATTAGCACTATACAACAAAACACACACTTTGTTTGTTCACACACACAAATATAGCAAATTTATAAAACATGAATTTAGGACAAACACATTTTTTTTAGTATTTAGAAAGTTGGAAATTAAGGCTTTTACTATTACTACTATTTTTTATTATTATTATTATTTTGTGAGATTTAGGACTCTCAAGCTAAGAAAACATTCTTCATTTAAAAAATCTTGATCAGAAGTGGTCTCATAAAAATCCTTTTAGAAAAGTGGCTTAGTGTTGGGCTGGCCTGTCAGTCTGGTGTCGTAGTAAATACACTAATCTCTTCTTGGTTTTTAATCCTGGAATCTTGGAGAGATTTTCGTATAATTGTTGCTTTTAGACACTTTGAAACAGACTTCTTATGTTGTTAAACACAAGAACTGACAACATTATTCAGTAGATTATATGTAGGTTATGTGCAGCACAACAGCACTCAGATCAGCACTACTACTAAAATTACTTCAGAAAGCAGAAAAAAAAACCTTTATTACAATAAGGCATAAAATTCTCACCATATCATGACCTTGAAGAAAAATACCACGTTTGAGTGTTTTTATGAAATAAATTAAAACAAGATCATACTTAACATAATCTAAGAGATTTTATTTAAAACCTAAAAGCGCAGGTAAAAATGTTGCTAAAAGAAAACATATTATTACTGTCACACTGAAACTATATTTTTGAGGCGCATATTAAAGCAAAACTTGAAGGATTGCCACTCTTTAACTTTAGAAGTAGTGTTTACGGTGCTCGGGTTTTGCACAGTAAGCACAGAGTGCATAAGAGCCAGTCTGCTCACGGATTGAAAACTGCACTTTTAGGATATTGTCACTGCGCTCCGTGTTTTTCATTTTTCATTTTTTTCTATTCTAATACTGCCAAGCGGGCCACTGTGTTTGTTTTATGTGAAGAAAAGCGGAGACGCTGCTTCAGGAGGGGTGGACGGATATCTGATTTCTTTCATCAAAAGCTCATTGTTAGGACAGTGAACCTGTGGAACAGTGCGACAGAAAATTGTCGTTTTCGACATGAAACATTTAAAAGCTACGGTGTTTCCAAATGGCAATGTTAACATTTAGTTTTAAACCGATTAATTGTTTGTTGCCATCAAACATTTGTGGACAATTTACTGTAGTTCAGAAAGTGAAATGCTTTCCTTTTTCTAACTGTGGTCAAATAAAGTGTTTTTGTGCAGCACATTTCAGCAACAGCTTTAAAGTGCTTTGCGCCATAAAAACGTAATACAGAAACCAGTTGTGACACGAGAAATAAGCGTTACATTTTGTCAAATGCCATCATTATAATTAATCAAACTCGAAGCAAATGGGATTTTAGCGCTGATTTAAAGGAACTCAGTGTTTCAGTTGTTTTTGCAGTTTTCTGGAAGTTTGATCCAGATTTTGTGGTGCATGGAAGCTGAATGCCGCTTCTCCATGTTTGGTTCTGGTTCTGTTGACGTAGAGGAGACCAGAACCAGAAGACCTGCGTGCTCTGGAAGGTTGATAACAATGACAACAGCAGATCTCTAATGTGTTTCGGTGCTAAACTGTTCAGCAGTTTCTGAACTAACGGCATTTTCAAGCGTATTCTTTGAGCTACGGGGAGCCACAGTAGGAACTTTCAAACTGGGGCGACGTGCTCTATTTTCCTAGTTTTAGTGAGGACACAAGCAATTCTCACTCCGTCTCAGCTTGTATTTGTGTGCTTCATTTTGAACTTAATGAAAGCAAAACCTACTTAAAAGGTGCCGCAAAACCAGTTCTGCCTGTTTTAAGAAGAATAGAGTGGAGTGGAATAAAAAAAAAAGAAAAGAAAAAAAAAAGGAAATGCAGCGTCAGATATTGGAGGAGAGTTTGAGGTTGTGAGGCGGACGAAGGGGGAGAGAGGGCAGTCTTAAAGCCCAGATCACAAATAATAAAACATAGAGGCAGGGAAAGAAAGAGGGAGGGAGGAAGGGAGGAGAGAGGGGGAAAAAAAAAAGGAAAGTATGTAATGTAAAAAGGGAAGGTCAGAGAGAATGGAGGAGAAACATGTGCCAGGATTGCTACACCTCTCGCTCCCTTTTTTCTTTTCTTTCACATAGCTGTGGTAGCAGATTGTTTTCTTTCTATCGCTTTTTGTTTTTTTTCCTTTTTTCTCCTCTTACGCCCCCCCACCTCTTCCTCTCTCTCCCTGCGTCTCGCTGTGACTTCCAACAAAAGGCTGACGGAGCGAGCCTGACGTCTGAATGAATAGCCCGAACCTGCTGTAAAGAAGGAGAAGAAGGAGGAGAGAGACGGAGCCGACCGAGAGGAGGCTGGAGAGAAACGGATACGAGTGATCCAGCTGAAAAAGGGGGGGGGGAAAGAGGAAAAAAAAAAAAAGACCAAGTGCCGATCGCCGACCGGAGGGAGAAAAAAAGAAGAAAGATCCTTTAATTTTCCTCCTCCTCTCTGGAGATTAAAAGAGTTTAAGGATCCGTTTTTGACCGCACGAGCAGAGAGCGGGGAGAGTGGCCATCGTCTCTCTTCTCTGTGTCCCTCCCCCTCGCCCGCTGCCCTCTTGTGCCACCATCCATTTTTCTTTTCTCCCCCCACCACGACCACCACCACCACCAACAGTACCAGTCATCTGAGAAATGGAACTTCTTGGGGTGAGGTGACGAAGGAGGACAGATTTGGAAACGAGCAGCGGGGGAGCGAGACAAGCGATAGAGGACAGAAGGAGGCTGGAGCAGGAGGAGGCAAAGGGAGGCAGAGAGGAGAATAACCCCAGGGCACAGTGTGTGAGAACACACCAACGCCCAAATCTGCTTTCTGTCCGTCACCTCTAAAATTTCCTTCTGCCATGTGTATTACCTGATTTCAAGAATGTGGAGACAGCATTTCCCAGGCAAGAGGAACAGTTCACATCTTATATTTGTGTGTGTGCGTGCGTGCGTGCGTGCGTGCGTGCGTGCGTGCGTGCGTGCGTGCGTGCATGCGTGCGCGTGTGTGTGTTGCTGCACCCATCATGGGTAATAATAAATGTCTGTGGTGTCTGCAGGGAGGAGGGAGTTGGCTGTAAGATGAAAGGGCTTCTTATATTTTACAAATGAAGTGGATCGTGGAATCGGTGTGCGTGCGAGACGGGCAATTTTGCAGAGCTTTGCACACGAGTATAAAGAGAGTGAGATCAGGGTCAGAGGTCGCACATGATTTGGCGTATGAGCAGCTCTCGTCTGTGTAAGGGCTTAGTGTTACGTTTGCACTGTATTTCACAAAATCTTTCCATGTGCCTTTGCATAAAATGTTGAGGCTTTAAATAAAAGATAAAAAAAAACTGATAAGTCAAAATCTGTTACAGGAATCACATTTAGAACAAGAGATATAGTATTAGAATGTTTCTTTCCTCACTTTCAGTGTTTTAAGACGAAGTACAGATTTCATTGCAGGTGACACAAAGTATAAAGCTACAATTCTCAGCCTGGGGGTCTGTCCTCCTCAGGGGGTGAGAATACTACACTAAATAATGAATTAAAGCCAAGCTGGAGCTGTTATTACATTAGTCTGCTCTACTGAAGGAGATATCCTGACATTGTATGTTAGCTAAAATTAGGTAGCACAATCTGCCTAGTTAAAAATCATTTTATATGCTGGCATTAGTGAAAATGCTAATCTGGCTAACATTAATTGCCTTTGCTAATTGTAGGTATTGTATTAGGAATAACTACTGTGGTAACATTAGCATTTTAGCATATATGCTAATGCTAGAAAATGTCTGCTGAACTTGGAAGTAGTCCAGTATTTAGTGACTCATTGAAAGTTTAGATAGTGTCAATAGCTGAGAGTGAGGGAATGTAGTTTGCCTTCCAAGAGCGCAAGCTGTTTGAAAGCTCTCCCATCCGCGTCTTTAGAGAAACTATTAACTGTCTGGACAAACATTTAATCTGTTAAACAATATAAAAGTGATAAGTAGTAGCAGTGATAGACTGTTACTGAAACAACTCCATGTTTTCATATTTGAATTGTTTAAAAAGCCCAACCAAAGCCTGCAGAAGTGGTAAAAGGTCAACATGTACTAAAGCCTCGGTATCAGGAGGATTTCACTGAGGTAGCATCACTCATTATTATAACTACATTGTCATAACTGTTTTGTATGCATGTATGAATAAAACACCAATATTTGAGTGTCTGAATCACCTCTGACCAGGAGCTATCTGAATCGAACATTATTTTTAAACTACACAGAGGCTTCACCACAATAAAAGAAAAAATTTAAAATGTTACAACTGATTCATCTTGACATTTGATTCCTAGACAGAGGTATGAAAGATCAAGGCTAGCGCATATATATAAAAGATGAAATATCTGTAGATTTTAAAATAGGAATGCAAGAAATAATTGAGGTTTTCTTGTTGAATGAATGGATCAATGAATGAATGAAAGCACACAGGCGTGCAAAATGAACCAGTGTGCCTATATTCACGTTCACAACTGTGCACGCAAGTTTGGCGGTGTGCACTTGGGGGTCAGCGGTGGGGAATTGCAACCACTGGACTTCGGTTTGGGGTACCATACATCCTCCAGAAAGGTTTCTGTAATTCTAAAGCAAAGCACGCTACATAAAAGCAGTTTTGCAGATTTCCTGGATATGTTTGCGCCTCTGTCGCTGTTAACAGATCTCGAAACCCTTTGGACGCAGTTGTTTCTGCGAGTGCATGTGAAGTAAAGATGATGTCCACCGTCTGCTGCCTGTCAGCGCCGGCAGCTGCCTTTGTCCCAAACCCTGGCCTTGCTGCTTCTAAGGAGAATAGGCGCTTGTCTTTCTTCCTCAGCTAGCACTGACACCATCTGTGATATCTTTGCGTCAGCATATGTTTTGCCCCCCCTCCTTTCCTTCCTTTTTTTTTTTTTTTTACTCTCTTCCACTTTTACATGTGATCCCACCCTGCCCACCTCTCTCCCTTTCCCT
>NW_006799951.1:2887021-2899636 GCF_000485575.1 Poecilia formosa
ATTTAGGACTCTCAAGCTAAGAAAACATTCTTCATTTAAAAAATCTTGATCAGAAGTGGTCTCATAAAAATCCTTTTAGAAAAGTGGCTTAGTGTTGGGCTGGCCTGTCAGTCTGGTGTCGTAGTAAATACACTAATCTCTTCTTGGTTTTTAATCCTGGAATCTTGGAGAGATTTTCGTATAATTGTTGCTTTTAGACACTTTGAAACAGACTTCTTATGTTGTTAAACACAAGAACTGACAACATTATTCAGTAGATTATATGTAGGTTATGTGCAGCACAACAGCACTCAGATCAGCACTACTACTAAAATTACTTCAGAAAGCAGAAAAAAAAACCTTTATTACAATAAGGCATAAAATTCTCACCATATCATGACCTTGAAGAAAAATACCACGTTTGAGTGTTTTTATGAAATAAATTAAAACAAGATCATACTTAACATAATCTAAGAGATTTTATTTAAAACCTAAAAGCGCAGGTAAAAATGTTGCTAAAAGAAAACATATTATTACTGTCACACTGAAACTATATTTTTGAGGCGCATATTAAAGCAAAACTTGAAGGATTGCCACTCTTTAACTTTAGAAGTAGTGTTTACGGTGCTCGGGTTTTGCACAATAAGCACAGAGTGCATAAGAGCCAGTCTGCTCACGGATTGAAAACTGCACTTTTAGGATATTGTCACTGCGCTCCGTGTTTTTCATTTTTCATTTTTTTCTATTCTAATACTGCCAAGCGGGCCACTGTGTTTGTTTTATGTGAAGAAAAGCGGAGACGCTGCTTCAGGAGGGGTGGACGGATATCTGATTTCTTTCATCAAAAGCTCATTGTTAGGACAGTGAACCTGTGGAACAGTGCGACAGAAAATTGTCGTTTTCGACATGAAACATTTAAAAGCTACGGTGTTTCCAAATGGCAATGTTAACATTTAGTTTTAAACCGATTAATTGTTTGTTGCCATCAAACATTTGTGGACAATTTACTGTAGTTCAGAAAGTGAAATGCTTTCCTTTTTCTAACTGTGGTCAAATAAAGTGTTTTTGTGCAGCACATTTCAGCAACAGCTTTAAAGTGCTTTGCGCCATAAAAACGTAATACAGAAACCAGTTGTGACACGAGAAATAAGCGTTACATTTTGTCAAGTGCCATCATTATAATTAATCAAACTCGAAGCAAATGGGATTTTAGCGCTGATTTAAAGGAACTCAGTGTTTCAGTTGTTTTTGCAGTTTTCTGGAAGTTTGATCCAGATTTTGTGGTGCATGGAAGCTGAATGCCGCTTCTCCATGTTTGGTTCTGGTTCTGTTGACGTAGAGGAGACCAGAACCAGAAGACCTGCGTGCTCTGGAAGGTTGATAACAATGACAACAGCAGATCTCTAATGTGTTTCGGTGCTAAACTGTTCAGCAGTTTCTGAACTAACGGCATTTTCAAGCGTATTCTTTGAGCTACGGGGAGCCGCAGTAGGAACTTTCAAACTGGGGCGACGTGCTCTATTTTCCTAGTTTTAGTGAGGACACAAGCAATTCTCACTCCGTCTCAGCTTGTATTTGTGTGCTTCATTTTGAACTTAATGAAAGCAAAACCTACTTAAAAGGTGCAGCAAAACCAGTTCTGCCTGTTTTAAGAAGAATAGAGTGGAGTGGAATAAAAAAAAAAGAAAAGAAAAAAAAAAGGAAATGCAGCGTCAGATATTGGAGGAGAGTTTGAGGTTGTGAGGCGGACGAAGGGGGAGAGAGGGCAGTCTTAAAGCCCAGATCACAAATAATAAAACATAGAGGCAGGGAAAGAAAGAGGGAGGGAGGAAGGGAGGAGAGAGGGGGAAAAAAAAAAGGAAAGTATGTAATGTAAAAAGGGAAGGTCAGAGAGAATGGAGGAGAAACATGTGCCAGGATTGCTACACCTCTCGCTCCCTTTTTTCTTTTCTTTCACATAGCTGTGGTAGCAGATTGTTTTCTTTCTATCGCTTTTTGTTTTTTTTCCTTTTTTCTCCTCTTACGCCCCCCCACCTCTTCCTCTCTCTCCCTGCGTCTCGCTGTGACTTCCAACAAAAGGCTGACGGAGCGAGCCTGACGTCTGAATGAATAGCCCGAACCTGCTGTAAAGAAGGAGAAGAAGGAGGAGAGAGACGGAGCCGACCGAGAGGAGGCTGGAGAGAAACGGATACGAGTGATCCAGCTGAAAAAGGGGGGGGGGAAAGAGGAAAAAAAAAAAAAGACCAAGTGCCGATCGCCGACCGGAGGGAGAAAAAAAGAAGAAAGATCCTTTAATTTTCCTCCTCCTCTCTGGAGATTAAAAGAGTTTAAGGATCCGTTTTTGACCGCACGAGCAGAGAGCGGGGAGAGTGGCCATCGTCTCTCTTCTCTGTGTCCCTCCCCCTCGCCCGCTGCCCTCTTGTGCCACCATCCATTTTTCTTTTCTCCCCCCACCACGACCACCACCACCACCAACAGTACCAGTCATCTGAGAAATGGAACTTCTTGGGGTGAGGTGACGAAGGAGGACAGATTTGGAAACGAGCAGCGGGGGAGCGAGACAAGCGATAGAGGACAGAAGGAGGCTGGAGCAGGAGGAGGCAAAGGGAGGCAGAGAGGAGAATAACCCCAGGGCACAGTGTGTGAGAACACACCAACGCCCAAATCTGCTTTCTGTCCGTCACCTCTAAAATTTCCTTCTGCCATGTGTATTACCTGATTTCAAGAATGTGGAGACAGCATTTCCCAGGCAAGAGGAACAGTTCACATCTTATATTTGTGTGTGTGCGTGCGTGCGTGCGTGCGTGCGTGCGTGCGTGCGTGCGTGCGTGCGTGCATGCGTGCGCGTGTGTGTGTTGCTGCACCCATCATGGGTAATAATAAATGTCTGTGGTGTCTGCAGGGAGGAGGGAGTTGGCTGTAAGATGAAAGGGCTTCTTATATTTTACAAATGAAGTGGATCGTGGAATCGGTGTGCGTGCGAGACGGGCAATTTTGCAGAGCTTTGCACACGAGTATAAAGAGAGTGAGATCAGGGTCAGAGGTCGCACATGATTTGGCGTATGAGCAGCTCTCGTCTGTGTAAGGGCTTAGTGTTACATTTGCACTTTATTTCACAAAATCTTTCCATGTGCCTTTGCATAAAATGTTGACGCTTTAAATAAAAGATTAAAAAAAACTGATAAGTCAAAATCTGTTACAGGAATCACATTTAGAACAAGAGATATAGTATTAGAATGTTTCTTTCCTCACTTTCAGTGTTTTAAGACGAAGTACAGATTTCATTGCAGGTGACACAAAGTATAAAGCTACAATTCTCAGCCTGGGGGTCTGTCCTCCTCAGGGGGTGAGAATACTACACTAAATAATGAATTAAAGCCAAGCTGGAGCTGTTATTACATTAGTCTGCTCTACTGAAGGAGATATCCTGACATTGTATGTTAGCTAAAATTAGGTAGCACAATCTGCCTAGTTAAAAATCATTTTATATGCTGGCATTAGTGAAAATGCTAATCTGGCTAACATTAATTGCCTTTGCTAATTGTAGGTATTGTATTAGGAATAACTACTGTGGTAACATTAGCATTTTAGCATATATGCTAATGCTAGGAAATGTCTGCTGAACTTGGAAGTAGTCCAGTATTTAGTGACTCATTGAAAGTTTAGATAGTGTCAATAGCTGAGAGTGAGGGAATGTAGTTTGCCTTCCAAGAGCGCAAGCTGTTTGAAAGCTCTCCCATCCGCGTCTTTAGAGAAACTATTAACTGTCTGGACAAACATTTAATCTGTTAAACAATATAAAAGTGATAAGTAGTAGCAGTGATAGACTGTTACTGACACAACTCCATGTTTTCATATTTGAATTGTTTAAAAAGCCCAACCAAAGCCTGCAGAAGTGGTAAAAGGTCAACATGTACTAAAGCCTCGGTATCAGGAGGATTTCACTGAGGTAGCATCACTCATTATTATAACTACATTGTCATAACTGTTTTGTATGCATGTATGAATAAAACACCAATATTTGAGTGTCTGAATCACCTCTGACCAGGAGCTATCTGAATCGAACATTATTTTTAAACTACACAGAGGCTTCACCACAATAAAAGAAAAAATTTAAAATGTTACAACTGATTCATCTTGACATTTGATTCCTAGACAGAGGTATGAAAGATCAAGGCTAGCGCATATATATAAAAGATGAAATATCTGTAGATTTTAAAATAGGAATGCAAGAAATAATTGAGGTTTTCTTGTTGAATGAATGGATCAATGAATGAATGAAAGCACACAGGCGTGCAAAATGAACCAGTGTGCCTATATTCACGTTCACAACTGTGCGCGCAAGTTTGGCGGTTTGCACTTGGGGGTCAGCGGTGGGGAATTGCAACCACTGGACTTCGGTTTGGGGTACCATACATCCTGCAGAAAGGTTTCTGTAATTCTAAAGCAAAGCACGCTACATAAAAGCAGTTTTGCAGATTTCCTGGATATGTTTGCGCCTCTGTCGCTGTTAACAGATCTCGAAACCCTTTGGACGCAGTTGTTTCTGCGAGTGCATGTGAAGTAAAGATGATGTCCACCGTCTGCTGCCTGTCAGCGCCGGCAGCTGCCTTTGTCCCAAACCCTGGCCTTGCTGCTTCTAAGGAGAATAGGCGCTTGTCTTTCTTCCTCAGCTAGCACTGACACCATCTGTGATATCTTTGCGTCAGCATATGTTTTGCCCCCCCCCCCCTCCCTTTCCTTCCTTTTTTTTTTACTCTCTTCCACTTTTACATGTGATCCCACCCTGCCCTCCTCTCTCCCTTTCCCTTCCTCACCCCTCCGTTGGACCATTTGGATGGTGATAACTTTAAAAGGGGGTGGGCAGGCGCAGGGGAAGGACAAACAATGTCTTTGTGTGTCCACATAAGTGGAACAAGAGACAGGCTGGGGTTGGCGGCAGTGAAGCTGGGCGCTGAAAGGGTCTGCCTGGGAGCCAGCGAAGGCAACTCTGCCAAAGAAAAGATTACACCTCCCCTCTTTTTCTACTGCCTAAGGGATCGTAAACACGCACAAGAATGCAAGGCCCTGATTTTTATTAACATGCATGGACAGTAAGAGAGTGTAACCATGCTGGGGGTTTTTTGTTCTGTTTTTTTTTTTTTTTGCTACTCATAGTGTGAAAGTGGACAAACTTGAAGAGCAAAAAAATATGATGGGTGGATTGGAAAGCTGTTGGAGACACTGATATGGCCTTGTTGTTGTTTCATAAGCTCTGGGACTTTTATGATTAATAGAGTTGCAACAACACATTCTCCTCACAAGACAAGACTGAGAATGAGTGTCAGAATTGGCAATCAATCCCTATTAAAAAAAAGAAAAAGAAGAAGCAGCAGCAGACATTACATTTCTCACATTGTGAAGTTTTACAATAGAAAAACAATTTTGTATGTTTTAAACCAATTTTTAGTGGATTGTCCCGCTCAGCTTTGATAAGTTTAGACAAGTCTAAGTGAGAGACGTTAACTTTGCTTCTTCTTAGGGCCCCGAGATGACTTAAAATTAATGTTGATCTGCAATTAAGGATGATATTTATATTTTCAGATCTTGGTGCCCCTTTCTACAGTATAACTCGAATACTTTGCCCGAAACCAAACGATGCTGTTTACATGGACAAGCCTTCAGTTCAAATCGTCAACAAAAAGAATGACATTAAGGCAAGTTCATTAGAAAGGGAAACATGATCAAAAGCAGATATTCACAGAGACGGACGTATATGGACACAGCACCCTGGACTGTGCCACTGGGCAGGCAGCAGTCACCAGGCCCTTACCTTTAGAGCAAAATGTTTCTGTCTGCATAAACAAGCTAGAGCATCATTTAATAATACAGCGTTATGTCTGCAAGTGGTTCATTTTTATCTCGAATGTGTTCATTTTAAAAGAACTTATCTGGCTGTTGCGATATTCTCGCTTACAAACTCAGTATTTTTTTTCTTCCCGCTCTCAGTTTCCTCCGAGCAGCCAACACACTCGCACATGGATGACTGTAGTTTCAGAGCTGCTGTAAAGGATTGTTGTTGACTTAGCCGCCCCATGAGCCGTCTTTACTAGCTAACTCTTGTCACGTCAGTGCATTTCAAGAATGGCTTGCTTTTGTCCTTCAAAATAAGAGTTTCTAATCTCTCAGAGGTTTAAAGCTCTCACCTTCACAGTCACACTTACTTTGCTACAAAGCTTTACATTGAAAAAAAAAAAAACCGTTGTGTAATTTTTAGCATTAACCCTCTATAAACCCCCCGCCGATCCATATCATTATCGTAAGTACGCGAACTGTAGCTAAAATTAGGGCCGAATCAAGTTTTTGTTTGCTGAAACAATGGTCGCGGCACTTCCACTCCTCGCAGCTCGCACTGTGTTTGGGTTCAGAGGTTGGGTGGCCTGCAGGGACAAGGTTTGATGTAATTACGATCAAGCTTGTGCTTTGCTTCCTGCTGCACTTGCCACAAAGAAAAACCCACCAGGGGGTCAGCACTTCCCCTCCCTCATTTCACTCATCTCCAAGGCCCGCCAGCTTGGGAGTTACTAGGTAACCAGAACCAGCTGTTGGTCCTAAGCCCAATAAGACCGTTTTTGTCCAGCACCACTTGCCAAGTCTTTTTTTTTTTTTTTTTTTCAAGCTTACTGTGAACTCCGTCCCTGACATCATCGCGCCATGGAAAATACTCCTCACTTCCTTTTGTTTTTGTAGTTTTATGGGCTCCACCAAAACACCTACTGATGGCTTGTATCGCGCAGGTCTGACGAGTTTATGTGGCTGTTAGGGACAGAGATGGGAAAGAGATCCAGATCCATGAGTTAGTGGGTGTTGAGTGTTTGGCCAAAGCGGCCCCCACTGTAATTCAAAAAATGACGTAAGAGAGGGTCTGAGTGTCTGACTCCTCTGCAGGTGAAGAGAATAAACTGTTTCAAAAGGCTATTAACGGAAACCTGAGACAGAAAGCTCACACAGTGAAAATATTCGTAAAATTATAATGGGGAAGGTAAGCTGATGCAAGTCTGTGGTCCCGGAGTGGAACATTTACATTTCAAAGTGTGTGACAACCTCACAAATAGCAAGCCACAAATAAATCTGGAGGGAGCACATTAACTTCCAAATAAAATTGTCTTTGTAAAGCAGCGAAAGCGTGTCGGAGATCCGTGAAACCGCAAATCCAGGCCGCTCGATTTGTCAGAAAATAGAGCCTGAGAGGAGAAAAAAAAAAGAGAGAGAGGGAGAAAAAAAGGATTTCTGACGTAGTTTGATGTTTTTGAATGCCATTTTAAATGCTGGTTTCCAAGTGCTTAGAAAGAAACAGGTTGGAATGAGATTTTATATTCTTTTGTCATTTTTTTTTTCTTTCTGTTTAAGGAAATGATCCCTCTCGCTCTTGAGTGAAATCTCTGACTCACAGCGTCTGGCTGTGGAGCTAACTGAGCTAATTTTCCTACGCGGGCAGGGCCAAGTGACAGAATCAGACGTTAAATTGTATTCACAAAAGATCTGACGCGTTTCCTGAGTTCTCCGTTTCTCTTTCTTCAAGTTTAAAACAACTATTTGCCCTGTCAGGATCCAAAAAGGCTTTTTACTTCGGAACATCTGTAATCCATTTGTGGTGGAGCGTACGCTGTGGCCAGCTCTGCCAAAGGTTTCCATACTTCCTGACAAATGGTGCAGTTTGTGATTAGTGTTGGCTAACGATACCATCAACTTTAGTCCAACAAAGCTTTTCTTGAGGGATGCAAGGACATGTGACCATCACTGGATAAGAAAAAACAAATAAAATAAAATCTATTGTCATGGTTAGATTTACTTACTCGGCTCATTTTCTTATTTGTTGGTTTCTTTCATTCTGAGAGACAATGCTGGCTGTGGAGCTGTAATAAATACTTTGATTACAAAACAGGACATTGGCGTAGCCACTTTACATTTTAATCCCAAAGACAAGCAGCCAAAGTAATTTCCAGCGCAACATAAACCATCTTTAATTCTGTTGTTTTTGCTGCTCGCTTAAGTTTATATAACTGTTGAATAATGTGTTTTTCTTCCCTGCTTCAGGGTGAGAGTTTGGTTCAGGTTGGGTCTTTATGATTGGGCAGCTTCCTACAGGTTCATGCTGCCTTGGACTTCATCCCATCAAACAGGCAGGATTTGGATGCAGAAAATACGAAATCGTCTAGGCTGCCTTAAATTGAATTAACTTGCGGTTCAAAGCTGCTGTTTAGGTGCAGATATGTTTCTGTCGTGTCCTTGGGGAAGACACTTGGACCGCCTCGCCTGCTGGTGGTTGGACTCCATTTCTGTTGGTCTGCCTAAGGGCAGCTGTGGATACAATGTAGCGACCGCCATCGACGTGTGAATCATACATGCAGTATAGAGTTCTAATTTGAATAAGGATACCTCACAGGTGGTCTTGGGCTTCAGGAGATGATGCGTCAACTCCTATCTCTTATTGGAAGTGTGTGTAATGTTCATGATGGGGTCTTGTTTTGTTTGCTGCTGGTGTTTTGGGATTAAGGCTGCAAAACGTACAGTGATCACACTGAACGTCGACTTCACTGGGTGTTCTCTCTGTTAAAGGGGAATGTTTCTCTCCACTGTCGCCTCGTGGTTACTTAGAGGAGGGATGTGAGTTTGATTTGCTTGTATTATAACTAGGATTTGGATTGCAATGAATTGTTTTGATCTGATTTCTATTTCCGGATATCTGTTGGATCTATATGCCTTGTAAATTTTTTTTGATACACCGTTTGCTATAAAGTGGTGCTATATGGATAACTTGAATTGAATTGAAGATTAATTACCTTTTTTTTTCCCAACATTTTTGGTGACAATGATGTTTGACAGCATGAGAAAACCTAAAATAAACAGAAGTATTGTTTTGCAAATTATACTTAAACTTTACCTTTAAGATGGTTTAGACATTTCCATCTCCGAGTAAAAGCTCAAGTTCATCTAAAGTGTTTATTATTATTATTATTATTATTATTATTATTATTATTATTAGGAATGCTATGTTATCCTTCATGGCAATAGATTGATGTTTCAATTAGAACATGCTATTTTAAAAAGCTCTAAAAGCGGCAGTATTACTTCTAATGTGTTGTCTGCTTCTTAGCACAAATGAATGAACACGCAACATGACTTTCCTTGAAAGTGCCTCGCGTTCTACATATCAGAGGTTTTATTTATTTCCTTTTGAACGTCTCCATGTAAGCAGAAAAAAATTAGAGCGCAGCAATGTGAAAAAAAAGCATAACAACAAAACCTTTCTAGTCTAGACTAGCTCAAAGTAGATTGCTTTGGTCAGAAAAACTAAGAACTGGTTGTATAAGGCGTTATTCACTGTTTTTCTCTGGAGGAAGATCATTCAAGGACACGTGGATAAGGATAGAGCTATCCACAGTGTTATCACTAAAAGCCAGCATAGTAGCTCGAGTTGAAGCCTAAGCAAAGAATAATGTTATTTCTGATATATGATTTAATCTACAAACCCTTTTGTAGATTGAGTTCATAGTAGTGCTCTATGACCAGTTCTCTGTCATATCATTAATGCTACGTTACAATTTTAAATCTATGAGATAACAATGTATAGAGTGTCTTACAAATGTTGATACTACTTGGATTTTAATTCTCAGACTTTGTGAACTTAGTTGTTTAGTAATGTTTTCCCAAAAAATACTGAAGTGTTCACAGAACAGCTGTATTTGTATTGCTACTAAATGACCCGACTCACTGATGTGGTCATTTCTGAAGGGAATTATTTGCACTGGAAGTTTAAGACTTCCAGAGTAAAGACTGGAAGTTTAAGACTCCAGTAAAGACAAACCTTTTTGATTTTTTTTTATCTGTGATAACATTTGACAGCCATGTTTCATTTTCCTTTCATACCACAATTATTCACACTTAAATACGTCACGCAATGTCAATACGTGACATTGCGTGACGTATTTTAGTTTTGAATGTTTCTGAGAGAGTTTAGGTAAAAAGCTGCTTGCTTTAAGAATTCAGAAAAATCTCTTTAGGTGTTTGTTTTATTTTATTTTTTTCTTTGATCTAAAACTAGAGCCAAGTCTCAGTTCTCTCGGTGTATTACCAGTAAGTTTGTTGTAATTACAGGTCAGGTATCAGAGCCATTTAGACCCACATTAGCAACCTTGTTAAGTGTTAATTATCTGCAGGTTATTTGTGTCTTAAATTCAGCACCACGTTCTGCCTTATTAGGCTGCAGTCAGCCAATTAGCAACCAGAAAATAATTAATCAGCAGCTTCTTGACCCAGTCCCTTTAACTAAAGCAGCATTTATTCCACCAACTGCTTCCTTCTCATTCATTTAGGGATTAAAAGCATCTGATTCTGACTTGTCACCTCGGGGTGACAGTTTTGTTTTTGGGGTTTTTTTTCCTCACAATGTTTCCGTTGCTTTTGTGCGGCTGTCGTCTGGAGATGGAGGTATTTTCCAGTCTGATAATGAACTCTGCAGGGGTGTGATGATGAGACACGGGGAGAGCCGGGGCGCTACAGGTGTGTTTGGCGAGGCTGCAGTCTGCTCCTTACACCTGCTTTACTAGTGCGCGCACGCACACACACACACACATACACACACACACACATCAAACAGGCACATACACAAACTTAAGAGTCCAACCAGAAATATTACCATTTCTGCGTGATGACTACTGTTCAAAAGCAGCACGATGTGCCTGACTCACACCAATGCAGGCCACATGTGCATGATGTGCATCGCACAGAAAAATGGCGCATTTGACCCACACAAAGCCCAGTGGATGCACACGTGCAAATATGCCTATGAAGCCTATTTGTTACAAATTACAAAGAATTGTTTCTTTTTAAAAAAGGCAAAGCCAGCCTATTTGGAGCGGACTTTCCTCCTGTCGTTTCCCAGACTCCAGGTTACACCTTTTTGATTCTGTGACATTCAGAGGAGGAGCAGGTGAAGGGACAACATTTTTCATTTCCACTACTTTTGGCAAACGCTTTGACGAGATTCAACTGTTTAAACTGATAATGCATCTGAGTCTGTTTATTCAATTTTTGTGATTAGCTGCACTGCTCAAACACATTAGCTTATGGAAAAATAACTTGAAAACCTTTTAGGTTATTGTAAAAACGCTGTATTAGCAGATATTCAGCTGAGTACAGACTTGTTATTTGTGTATCATAAAGACCGATTTACTGCATAGGTGCTTTGAAAGAGAGCAACATTTTGTCTCTGGCCTTCAACTAATTCACATGCATATTTAATTGCGGGTTGAAATCATATGCTGTATGTACATGCACAGCCAGTCCTACAATTATTCATGCAATTGCTAAATTTTATTTGAAATTATTTTCATTTACCCAAGATGCTTTTGTCTGAGAGTAAAAATTTTAAATGATTTATTTTTAATTTTATTTAAAAAGTCTGTTTTTTTTTTTATTTTAATATAAAGTTATTTAAACCTTCCCCCATAATCAATTGAAAATAATTGCTGATTAGTTGTTTCCATGGTTACTTTAAATTTTAACTCCTGCTCTGGAGCAGCAGGTCTTTGAGGTGGGAATTAGCTTTGCTTTCATGCTGCGGTTCCTCCAACCACACAGATCAAAATAACGCTACGTTCAAACTTACCACAACCAAACCGGCTGCTTTGCCCCAAATGCAGTTTTAAATGTCTTAACTTTGGTAAAAAGAAAAAAATCTTTTGATATGCTACAGATGCCTTGCAGTTTAACATTCAGAGTTGTTCAATCTCTCTGTGTTTGTAACATAATCTCTTCTGTCTCTGTTAGCTGGCCCTGAGGAACTGAACATATTTTCAGACTGGTTAAGGATTTCCAAAGAGCAAATTTACTGATTTAGAGCTTTGGAGAAAAGCCATTTAACTCTGCACTGTCATAGAGAGTAAACGTCACACATTAATTAATTAATTAATTTTATTTATTTATTTATTTTTTAGAGCTCTGACATTTAAAATCTTAAGCCACAGAATTTCTGTGGTGCAATGAAACATCCCGACGAGGTAAAAAAAAAAAACTGTCACTGGCTATGCCAGCATGTTTTCAGTCCTGAAAGTTTGTTTTTACTTCGCCGACTGGAACGTTTTCTCCGACATAGTTGCAAGAATTAGAAAAGAATGAAGTGTAAAAACTTCTGGTTTGACAGCATCAAGGCATTTTTAAATGCACAACTCCATCTGGATCTTTATGAATGGAAGAAGCGCTGCGTAAAAACCACAACATTCCAGCTTTCCACTAAATCGAGGAAGACACTGCTGTACTTCATCACAGTAGATATTGTTCACTCTCCCACAACAGCCCATTTCAGGCCATTCTTTCGCTATGTGAGCTAAGCGTGTGTCTGAAAGAGCACAACACTGACTGAGTGATTCAAGACAACCCAGGAATGCTACGGCTCGATCAGCCATGGGAACTAGTCATATACCATAACCACTGCGAACTGTAAGGGGAAATGTGGAATGAGTTTGATGTGACACAAACAGAGGCAGCAGTTGGAGCAGCTGCAGTTTTACACAGAGCGGAGACATCGTCTCATCCTTCAGAGTCCATTGAGCAATTCTAATGTTGGTCATTACAATTAAATCTAGATTATATATA